>NW_026068207.1:232521-338607 GCF_014885135.2 Alexandromys fortis
CATCAGTGTGATAGTGGGGCAAGACCAGTTCAGGCACCCTCTACTCTGCTGCCCAAAGACCTAGCTGGGGACATCCCCATGGACACCTGGGATCCCCTCTAGAGCCAAGTCTCTTGCCAACCCTAAAATGGCTCCCTTAATGTAGATATCTTCTTCCCTGCTCCTATATCTGCCCTTCCTCCATCTCCACCCTCCCACTCCCCCAAGCATACCCCCATCCCCACTGGCATGCTCCCAACTTTTGCCTGGCAATCTTGTTTGCTTCCAATTTCCAAGAGGATCTATATATGTTTTTCTTTGGGGTCACCTTGTTGTTTGGCTTCTCTAGGCTTGTGAACTATTGACTTAATGTCCTTTGTTTATGGCTAGAGTCCACTAATGAGTGAGTACATACCATATTAATCTTTTTGGGTCTGGGTTATCTCACTCAGGATAGGGTTTTCAGGCTCAGCAGCAGGTACCTTTAACTGCTGAGCCATCACAGTGGCCCAGAGGAAGGGCTTCAGAAGGATGCCTTTTAAACCATGGTTACTCCTAAGGGGGGCTTCAGATACAGTGATGGAGCTGACAAAATAGAACTTCTATCTTTTCATCTGTTGCTTTATGATAAGAATAAATTCATGAACTATTTATATAAGAGAATTGCTTCTTTGAGATGGTAAGGTTTCATAACCTCCCATGTTCACCTTTTTTGACTCCTGTCTAAAATGTTCTGCTTCCTCTTTTTGACTTGGCATAGATGAGCATTAGTGAATGAAGCTGGCTGATTGGAGTGGTAAACGGGTTCCCTCCTAGTGAGTAGATGCTGTGAGAAGAATGGTAGAGAACGTGTATCTCTGACATTCCAGCCTGGGAGACAACTCAGTCCATAGAGTGCCTGATGGACAAGCATAGGGACCTGCGTTCAGTTTTTATATTTGTTTGTTTGTTTGTGTATTATTTAGCATGGAGTAGCATATGCACCAGACCATGGAGCATGTGAAGAACTCAGAAAATCGCCTGTCAGCTTTAGTAATCTCTTTTCATAATGTGGGTTCTAGGAACTTAGCTCAAGTCATCAGCCCTAGTACCAAGAGCCTTTACCTGCTAAGCCATCTCTGGGGCCCCTGCGACCTCAGTTAAATTTCCAGAACTCACATGAAAAGCCAGGCGTGGTGGCTCATGGTTTTATCCCAGTACTGGGAAGGTAGAGACAGGCAGATGACTAGAGGCATTCCGTCAGCCAGCCTAACCTAATGGGTGAGCTGCAGGCCAATGGGGCACTCTCAAAATAGGTTAGGTAGCATTACTGAGGAACACCACCACAGTTATCATTTGTCCTCCATCTGCGTGCACACGCGCACACACACACATACGCATGCAAACACACACACACACCAAATAAATAGATACATATTAAAATAAATATATGATTGGCATGCAGTTCTCTGAAGAGCCATCATGCCAACCCAGCAACCAGGGACATGTGCTTTCAGACTCAGCTGCGCAGCACTCCCAATGCCTGGCTACAGAATACTCAAGCGGAACAGCTACACACGGGGAAGGAACAGCCGTGACTTAGGGAGCTGACCAAGTTCTAATCCTGCTCTTTCAACTTTGGATCTAGTGACGTGGTGCGGCTTGAAAAACCTGAGTTGGAGGAACAGCGAATCAAGCTCATCGTGAGGATCAATACTGACAAAAACCAGCTGAAATCCATTGAAGACAAAATCCTGAAGTTGCTCTTTACGTCTGAAGGGAATATTCTGGATAACGAAGAACTCATCGATACGCTCCAGGACTCAAAGGCAAGTGACAGTCTTAGTGTTTGCAGAGACCGTGTTCCTCCATCCATGACAGTGCAGACCTGTGCCAGCATTCAAGAGGCTGAGACAGGAGCATTAAAAACTGAATGCCTACCTGGACTGTAGTGAATTACAGAGTAGCCTAGGTTATGTAAGGAAACTCTGTCTCAAAGCTAGAAATGTATGGCTTCAAAAGTCATAGTGTAGGGGCCTGGGTGGCTCTCTGGTGGACCTGCCATTCCAAAGGACCCAGGTTGGAATTGCAGCACCCACATTGTGACTAACAGCCATCTCTACCTCCTGTTCCAGGGGATCCAATGCCCTCTTCTCGCGTCTGCCAGCACTGCGCCCAGGTGGCGCACAGATACACACACAGGCAAAACACCCATACACATGAAATAAAATCTGAATGTCCTACATGATCTTCAGAGCAAGAGTGGGCCTTCTGTAAGTTTCTGGGGACACAAACAAAGTATGCCTAGCTCTCAGGCCTCTCCGTCAACCAAATAGCATGGAAACTGTAGGCCACTGACCCTCTTGTCTATTCAACATTTTAAAAACAAAGATCGTGAAGAACCAGGACAACATACAAATGGAAAGTCATTGTCACTTCCTCTAGGAAGTCTACCTAGTGGCACCAGCTGGCATCCGTCTCCTCCGCCCAAGCCTCTATCACAGCCTTGCTACTGCTTACCTGAAGCCATAGTTAGAGGGCCCGTGTCTTACCCCTTCCTTAGGCAGGTGAGTTCTGTGCAGTGGGACTCGGTGAGCAGCTCACCTATTACCTCTTCTCTAAGCATCAGGCACGGTGCTCACACACACCGCTGGTGTCAATAGAACCCCGTGGCTACTGCTGAGGTGTACATAAGCTCGTGATCCTGGAGTGCTATTTCACAAACGTAAACAGTGTTTTCAGAAGTGTGTGCAAAGAACCCAGCCCATAAAGTGATTCTCATTGCTTCAGAGAGACAGAGTGGTTTGGTAGGGAAAAACTGAGCCTTGAACACATAGGAGCGTGTTTCGTGATCTTTTATTTGGTTGGTGTTAAAAAGCAGCTGCTGGCCTCACTACTAGTCCAGCGGTAAGCACTTGCCAAGAGCCCTTGCAGAACTGAGTCTCAGCACATCGAGAATTCTAAGCTGGGCCCCACCCCAGGCTCTCCTCATGACTTCTAGGATTCCTAAATGCAAGGAGCCAGGGTCAGCTCAGTCAGAAGAATATGTCTGGGTCCAGAGCCTCTTTCACCACGCCTTTACTTTAATGTCCCCTTATTATTTCTGTTTGTTTGTTTTCCTAGAAAGGGTTTCTTTGTGTAATCCTGGATCTTGCTCTGTAGACTAGCTTCTGAGTTTGTAGAATCTCTTCAAACTCAGAGATTCGCCTGCCTCTGCCTCCCGAGTGCTAGAATTAAAGGCGTGCACCACCACAGCCTGGATTTATCCTTTTCTCTTTCTTAGACTGGACTGGATGCATTCCGAAATCCCCACTACTTTTCAGAAGCAGATCTCTAAGAACTTGTGTGTGTTTATTCAGATCACTTCGGGTGCCATTAAAACCAGGCTGAAGGAGGCAGAGTCCACGGAGCTGATGATCAACATAGCTCGAGAGAAGTACCGCCCAGTGGCCACGCAGGGCTCCGTGATGTACTTCGTCATCGCTAGCCTCTCAGAAATCGACCCCATGTATCAGTATTCGCTCAAGTATTTTAAACAGGTGACTGCCTTGTTGTCTTGAGTCCCCTTTGAAAGTGGGTCATTTGTTGCCTTTGACAAGCCATGAATTAAGTTTAGGGGTAAAATCCTCCAGGACTTGGAGTGCAGGCACAGAGTTCTAGAATAGTCCCATCTACCAGGTCACCTAAGGAGTCCAGTGCCCAGTGAGTGCAGAATGCTGTAGGGGAAGAGGAGGGCGGAGCTTGGTAAGGCCCATTTCCCTTCTGCTTCCTCAGCTTGCTTGCTTTCCCTCTGGCCTGCCCACCTTTGTTGTAAAAATCTCTCTCTTTAAGGCATTGGTTTTCAACCTGTGGGTCATAACCGCTCTGGAGGACCAAACAACCCTTTCACAGGGATAGCCTAAGACCATCAGCAAACACAGATACTTACATTATGTTTCATAGCAGTAGCAAAATTACAGTTATGAAGTAGCAACAAAAAAATTATGATTGGGTTCCCCACACCTTGGGGAATCGTATTAAAGGGTCTCAGCACTGGGAAGGTAGCCATAGTTAAAGTGCATTCCGCTCAATAATGAAGACTAGAGCAAGTGCTATGTGCACCTGACTATCATTCCAGCCTCAGAAGGCAGAGAGACAGGGGATCCCCAGAGCAAGCTGGCTAGCAACACCAGCCCTATCGGTGACTGCTGGGTTTGATTGGGAGACCCTGTCTTAATTAGTAAGTGGAAGAGTGACTGGGGATGGTGGTGCCAGCATCCACCTCGGTCTCCACATGCATGTTCACATATGTGCACGTGTTCACACACACAAAGTGTTCATAAACATCACACACACACACAAATGCACAAACACACCACACAGGTGATAATGAAAAATAATCTTTTTCTACTTTGTTCATATTCACCCCCATACTTTGTTCTCTCTACGCTGCAGCGGGCTTGGCACCGACCTTAGCGAAGCTGGCTCCGGTGTCTCCCCCACCCCTCCCCAGAATGTTCCCTGCACCATCTTCCTGGTGCCTTTGATTCAGAGGATTCACTTTTCTTTGCTCTGTTTCTGTCTCTCCACCCGACGGTGAGACACTCGTGTTTTACTTCAGTCTCTCTTGCCTCGCGTTCACACCTGACTCTCACCTGATCTCTCCTGGGGAAGGCTGATCGGATGCCGCACCGTCTCTATAGCCACGCTCAGTATCTATAGTCACGGAGCTTCAGCCAGCTCTGTTGTGTTCACTGAAGACCAGGGGAACAGAAAGCTCACTCCACGAGTACCTCAATAGCCCAATCTTCCACCTCCCTGCTCCTCCTGTCAGATCTATGTTGTGTCTTTAATCTAAAAACTAAATAGTTAGAGGGTGGGGGAAAGTTAACAATTTTAGCTAAAAAAATTATAAAAATAGTGTGGATGTGAGTATGCTCAATATGCACTTTTTATACATACAAAAGCTTCAGTGGAGAAAGGCAAAAAAGTCAGCAAATAAATATTCTTATGCATACTTACAATATATAGCATATAATGGGGTTCATAAAGCTAGTATAAAGGTGACTAGAGAGGGACGACTTAGCATATCCATATCCTCACAGCTGCCCCCAGCTTTTGCTTCTATAGCAACAGCAATTAACAACTACTCATTTAAGCAGGAACCCAATGGAAGAGTGCAATGTTGACATTTATGGGCTTCGGGCTAAACCTTAGCTAGACTTGATCATCCCCCCATCTTCTGCTGTGTGTTCTCCTATCTTCCTCCATTTCCTCCCCATCCCCTACCAGTTCACAGCGTATATCATCCCCTTTTCTATGTGGAGCAGTTAGCGTACCCCACTTTTCCAACCCTCCTCATTCACCCTCACAACAGTACAACAAAGGCCTCCGCCGCCTCCTGCCAAACTGATCCAGTCTGCTAGACTCACTAGTTCATGTGCCGACTGCACTCTCTCTACTATCTAGAGCACCCTGCCTTCCAGGCAAAATGCCACCTTCCCCAGAAAGGCCTGCCACACACCTGTGCGAGCTGGCAGGGCTGTGCACCTGTAATGACTTCCTCACATGGCTGGGTCATTGACCCCTCTAAGAAGTGGGTCTACTATCTCAAGAAAATAACCACACTGTCCAAAGTGGCTTAGCAAGGCAAAAGGTTTCCTTCTTCAGAACAGTGCGTAGCTGTGCCCACTCTAGTGGGCAAGCACACCTGGCAGGAGTCCCTCTGGGTCCTAACTCCTAATGCAGGGGGGTTCTTGCCTCACTCCAAGTCGCCACATTCTTCCTTGGTTGGATAATTTAAAGAGTCACAGCTAAGAAGCAGAAGTGATTTGGAGCAGAAAGTGTAACCTTGTGCACATATTTGATTTCAAGAAGTGCTGGCCCCGGAGGAATTGAAATTTCTTCCAAAGAGCCTCTTTACAGTGTTTTTTTATGGCATTTTGTTTTATTTAACTCTTTGGGGGGGGGGGGAGAATGGTACATTTTGTTTACAATTCCCCCTCTTTTGATTTTCTTCTAATTTAATTAACACTGGCTAGCTTTCCTGGTTTATGGTTTCCATCAGGAACATATGGCAAGATGTGGGGAGTCTCTTCCTGAGGTTTCTATTAGTAGTTAGACTAGCCCTCATGTGAATGTTATCCTCCAGCTACACAGGTTCGTGGTCAGTGGCCACTCCAAGGTCTTGGCCATCTTGCTATAAGAAAATGGGGTGGGTGCCAAGAGAGCATCTCCCTGAAGCAAAGGCACAAAGATCACAGGCCAGGTTTCTGGTCCAGCCCTGAGTGACACGCACTGCACTCAGGCTGAGGTCTAGTGAGTTGCTCAGGATAGTGCCGACCTGAGGGAAGAGAGCACAGCCCCGACTCCAGAAGGAAGGGGCGGTCAGCTACTCCGCAGTAGTTTCTTCCGCCTGGTAAGCTTGTAGGCCACTTACCCCACCTTGCCTCGGGTGGAGGGTGTCTCTCCCATCCTCTGTCCTCCGTGGGGCTGTACACTGTACAGCACTTCTTGAGTCTCTTCGAGTGAGGAGACCGTTTCCACTCATCCGCAGTAGTCACACAATTCCTGTGCAAACGGAAACACCTGGAAATAGGACAAAAGGAGCCGGATTTTCCTCTAGTGGTCTTAATGGGGCAGAACACAAATCTCAGCAAGTTGAGATCCATTCTAGACTTTTTTTTCCCCAATGTGTTAGCCTACCATATTGCTCACTGAATGTCAAAATGGGGGCAGACAGGAGGAACACGGGTTTTTGCACCACAGAGGATTAGTCAAAGCCTTCTTTCTTCCTCAGCTGTTCAACACAACGATAGAAACTTCCGAGAAGGCCGACGATCTGCAGTACCGCCTGACCATCCTCCTGCAGCAGACCCTGCTCACTGCATACACCAATGTTTCCCGGGGGCTCTTCGAGCAGCACAAGCTCATCTATAGCTTCATGCTCTGCGTTGAGATCATGCGCCAGCAAGGGCAGCTGACTGAGCCTGAGTGGAATTTCTTCCTCCGCGGCGCTGCAGGAATGGAGAAGGTAGCCGAGAGGGTGAAGTCCTCCCACCTGTTAGCGCGCACTCCCTTTCTCACTGTTGTGACCAGATAGCTGACCGGAAGCAACCTGAGGAAGGAAGTGTCCGCTGGAGCTCGGCAGAGGGCGGGGCTATGGGAGGGTGGAAAATGGCAGCAGAGGGCGGGGCTTTAGGGGGAATGGCAGCAGAGGGCGGGGCTATCATGGGGGTGGCGATGGCAGGGCAGCAGAGCAGCAAGCCTGTGCTCACACTGGGTGCACAGTCGGGAAGGAGAGCTAGGACTGGAAGTGGGGCCAGCATAAAGGCCGGAAGCAACACGTGGAAACAGGTGATAACATCTGTTTGATTTGGAGCCCTGGGGCTCAGTTAGTGAATTTTCCCTTGTAAAACTCTGCTAAAGATTGCTGTTTAAAAAAAAAAAAAAAAGTATCCCTCATCCCTTCTCAAAACATGTTTTCTGTGCTGTCTAATAAAGTCCTTCATGTTAAGGACAGACACCAGGAACAGAGATCAGACACATCCAACAGCTAAGCTACCAACAGGCCACTAACTACAAACGGCAGAAACGGAAGACAAAAAAAAATGCAAAGGGAGAGAAGTGGAGAATTCAGGTTTGGACATGTCCTTGGTCTAAACTTAAAAAAAGAAAAAAGTTGAGCCAGGCAATTAAACCTCAAGACCTACCCCTCAGTTACCCGCTTCCTCCAGCAAGACTCCGCCTCCTGGAGCTTCCACAACCTTATTCAAAGTGCCATCAACTAGAGAGCTGCTGTTCAAACACAGGAGCCTGTGAGGGGTCTTTCACATCCAAACCACAGCTCACAGTCACCCCACAGTGTTGCACAGCCAGGAGGCTGGGTCGCAGCTCAGCAGGGCCACCAGCTGGCTGTAGAATGGCGTTAACATTTTGCCTTGTGTGCAGAGTTGTCCTCCTCTCAGAAACAGCTGGAGTAGCCAGTGAGCTAGGAAATCAATTATCTGGGAAACTGGAGAGATGGCTCAGTGACCAAAAGAACTTGCGACTGCTCCAGAGGACCAAGCTGGCCTCCCGGCACTCACATTTGATAGCTTACAACTCCCTATCTCTCCACCCCAAGGGATTCAACATCCTCTTCTAGACAATCTTTAAAAAAACAAAACAGAAAATACTAACTGGCTGACAAATGTGAAGTTTTCTCACAGGGAGACTCGGAGAAGCTAAAGAACTTTCCAGAATGCATTAATGCTTGAGAGGGACTGATTCACGCGTGTCTAAGTCTCCGCAGCCCAAGTCTCTTCTGTTACATGAGAGGGACTGCGTCACGCGTAGCTAAAGTCTCCGCAGCCCAAGTCTCTTCCAGACCATCTATAGGCCGTTATCCAATAGCATGGGCTTACTTCATGACTCTGGGTTACACATTGATCATTCTATCAGTATTGCAAGTTCTCAATATTATTATATCTGTGCTCAGAGATCTTCAGGGCTACTGTTATAATTGTTTTGGGGTGCCACAAGCCACGCTCAATGAAGCAGTGACCTTAAATGTATGTGTTCTCACTGTTCAACCAACCAACTACCCTAGCTCTGTCTCTCTTTTCTTGGGACTCCCTATTCCCTGAATTGGGAGAATTGGAAACTAGGCTAATTACCAGCAAAGGGGTGCAGGAGGAATTGGGAGAAGATGCTGCAGGAAGGGACAAGTTAGAACAAAGTATAATGGGACCTTTGTATAAAAATCCCGTAAGGAAACCCATTAATTTGCACCCTAACTGAAAACTGTAACCCTAAATGAATAGCTACATTGGCAACTGGAGAGAAGACTTGACAGTTGAGAGAGCGAGCTGCTCTGCTGAGGGTCCAGCCTCTGTCGCAGCACCCACACGGTGGCTCCAGGTCCAGGGAATCCACTGCTCTCTTCTGACCTTCTTGGTACCAGACATGCACATGGTGTACATGCATACATGAATCAAACACTTGTACACATAAAATAAAACACTTTGAAAAGACACTTGGTCAACTAATGGTCATGCAGTAACCTCTCTTGAACATCTCTCTTGGAATCTAAAGCCAAAAACAATTAAGGTTGGAGAAGTCCAGCTCTTCCGCCAGGCAGTGAATGGAGCTGCGAGAGCAAAGGGGAAGCTCCTGAAGACAATTTTGTTGTTGTTGTTGTTGTTTTGTTGTTGTTGTTGTTGGGTGGGTCATTGTTTGGTTTGGTTTGGGGGTTTTGATGGGGTTTTATTTTGTTTTTGAGGCAGGGTCCCTCTTTTAGGTATCTTTGGCCATCCTGGAACTCACTGAGTAGACCTCAAACTCACAGAAATCCATCTGCCTCTGTCTCATGAGTGGTGGTGCTAAATTCTTGTGTCACTACACTGGCCTCTTGAAGGAAATTAAAAGCAACACATTCCAGCAAGCATATGAATGATAAAAAGTAGATGGATCCAGCCACAACGTCCTCTCCATACAGAGCAGATCCAACCACTGCATCCCCTCAGTCCAGAACCTGATACAGATCCAACCACAGCATCCACTCAATCCAGAGCCTGATGCAGATCCAACCACTGCATCCCCTCAGTCCAGAGCCTGACACAGAGCAAGGCCCAATTCTCTAAGACTATGGAGGCAGAGAGGGGTAGAGAAGATGCAGAAGAAAAGTTTGGAACCAGAAACAAAGAAGCCTCTCTGAGCAACAGATTCCCTACATAGACAGCTGGAAGAAGATGCCTTCTAAGACTTCCATGGCTAAAAAGCGGAAGCCAATGTGTGCTTCAAAGCTTTGAAGACAGACTGACTCTCGAATCCTAGAGCCTTAATAATGATACTAAAGCTAGAAAGATGGCTCAGAGGTTAAGAGCACTGACAACTCTGGCAAAGCACCTAGGTTCAATTCCCAGCATCTACATGCCTAACTCCGGTGACGGGCAGGAAACCATTACACCACCACCCAGGCTGTGCTCTCTGGCTGCCGCCGCCACCCCGCCCTTGCCTCCGGTACACTCTAAAGATCGAGAATCATGACTGACTCCAAGTACTTCACAACCAATAAGAAAGGAGAAATCTTTGAATTAAAAGCTGAACTCAACAATGAAAAGAAAGAAAAGAGGAAGGAGGCTGTGAAGAAGGTGATTGCCGCTATGACCGTGGGGAAGGATTTTAGCTCTCTCTTCCCAGATGTGGTGAACTGTATGCAGACTGACAACCTGGAACTGAAGAAGCTGGTGTACCTCTATCTGATGAACTATGCCAAGAGTCAGCCAGACATGGCCATCATGGCTGTCAACAGCTTTGTGAAGGATTGTGAAGATCCTAATCCTTTGATTCGAGCATTGGCAGTTAGAACCATGGGGTGTATCCCGGTGGACAAGATTACAGAATATCTCTGTGAACCCCTCCGCAAGTGCTTGAAAGATGAAGACCCCTATGTTCGGAAAACAGCAGCAGTCTGTGTGGCAAAACTCCATGATATCAATGCCCAGATGGTGGAAGACCAGGGATTTCTGGATTCTCTGCAGGATCTCATAGCAGATTCAAATCCAATGGTGGTGGCTAACGCTGTGACGGCATTGTCTGAGATCAGTGAATCTCACCCAAACAGCAACTTACTTGATCTGAACTCTCAGAATATCAATAAGCTGCTCACAGCCCTAAATGAGTGCACTGAATGGGGCCAGATTTTCATCCTGGACTGCCTGTCTAATTACAACCCTAAAGATGACCGGGAAGCCCAGAGCATCTGTGAGCGAGTGACTCCTCGACTCTCCCATGCCAACTCTGCGGTGGTGCTTTCAGCCGTGAAAGTCCTGATGAAGTTCCTGGAGCTCTTACCCAAGGACTCCGACTACTATAACATGCTG
The DNA here is from genome assembly GCF_014885135.2 of Alexandromys fortis. Classification (NCBI taxonomy): domain Eukaryota; kingdom Metazoa; phylum Chordata; class Mammalia; order Rodentia; family Cricetidae; genus Alexandromys; species Alexandromys fortis. The sequence continues at coordinate 243,324 of NW_026068207.1, forward strand.
CTCAAGAAGTTAGCACCTCCGCTTGTTACATGCCTAACTCCAGTTCCAGGGGATATAGCACCCTCCCCTGGCCTCTGTGGGCACTGCATGCATGTGGTGCATATAAAAACATGTGGGCGAAACACTTTTCTTACACATGATACAAAATAATTTTTTTAATGTTTTAAGAATTGAATAGCGCGAACGACAGTAAAAATCCTCCCCTGTGCTAAGTGGAATTGGAACCTGGTGAGTAGCACATCTCGGGCTTGTAAAGAGGCCTTGATGGTTAAGAACACGCTGCCCTTGCCGAGGACCTGCGTTCAGTTCTCAGCACATATGTTAGGTGGCTCGCAACTGCCATAACTCTGACTCCAGAGGATCCAACACCTTCTTCTGGTTTCTATAGGGTACCCACATGAACGGGTGCATATAAACACATAAATAAAAATAAAAACAAATCTTAAAGAAGTGGCATATCTGTATACAACATGATCACTAAACATCTTGAACCCACTGCTAAGATCTACAGCTCAGCAGAGCAAACAGATCCCACTCTGGTAGACGGTGTTCATGGTCACTCAAGAGCACCCATGAAGATGTGCAAGGTGAATGTTGTCTCCATGCTTTTTGGAACAATATCCCCTCTACAGCCCAGTGGAGCAGGAACAATTGATTCTCAAGTCCTGCTATGTAAGAAGCATATCTCATGAGGACATCTGCCAAAGAATATGATTCTTCTAGAGATCTGGACAAACTGAACTGAAAACCTCTGGAAAGGGCTCAACATCAGGACACCATTCTGACTACCCGTGGTTTAACAGAGAGGTTAACAGGAATGTAGAGTGAGTTCTTCAACTCTCATGGATGGCTTTGAGGGGATCCAGACTTCTGTACAGGAAGGAAGTAGAGATGTCATTTTTAGAAAGTCAGAGAGCTGGAATTAGAAGCGTCTGGGGAGTTGGAGAGAGTGACTGATTTGCTCTAATCTCATGATGAAACCCAAGTTACTTCTTACAGACCAAGGGTGTGAGTTCTTGAGAAGGTAACACTTCTGGTGAAGATGTCCTGAAGGTTGTGGAAATAATAAGGGCTTTAAAGTATCACACAACGAACAGGAGAGATGGCTCAATGGATGAGGGCACCTCTCCATCTTCAGAGAGAACCTCTGAAGGCACCGCTACACATGTCACACACACAAAGAGATAAACGTAAATAATCAAAATAAAACAAACTCACACACATTTACTTGAATGAGAAGAATTTGAGAAAACCGACTCCAGCTTTGAAAGCTGTTCTGCTGTGGGTGAGATGCCGCCGGCAGTGTCTCAAGCTGCAGAGAAGTCTGTCGTGGAAGGAAGAGGCAAGATTCACACTGATTTAAGAAATCAGTGCCACAGCCACCACGTTGAACAGTCAGCAGCCACCAACCCCAGGACCAGTGAAGACATCGCGAATCAGCAAAGGCTCAGACGATCATTAGCAAATTTTAGCAATAATGTTTTGAATTTAGCTACATGCATTTTTAGACATCATGCCAAATGTTGCATATGAAATAGACTACAGTATAGTGTAAAATAATTCCATGTTCCATAGTAAACCCGAAACTCAGTGTAACATTTAATTGCATTATCCACCTTGTGAGGCAATGGGATTAACTTGAGATGTCTCCTGGGTATGTCTGTGTACAGTCTGATATTTAGGGAATTAAGTCTTCTAAAACTGCCAGTGGAACAGTTACACTCCTCTGTTAATATTCAAAAGGTTATATCAGCAGTTCTCATCCTGTAGTTTGAGACCCCTTTGGGGAACTCATATCAGATATCCTGCAAAGTAGATATTTAATTATGATTCCTAACAGTAGCAAAATTACAGTTATAAAGTAGCAATGAAACAATTTTATGATCAGGGGTAACCACAACGTGAGGATCACAGCATTAGGAACATGGGAGCCACTGGATTACATGCTTTAAACAGTTCAATTGGACGGTGCATGATTTGTATGCAACAAGCTGGTTGAACACATAGTTCAAAACCTCAGGCATCTGTTTAGAAGTAGTTATCTGAGATCATAGTTATCTCTCTTTTCGGTTCAGCCTTATGTAGTGCTTCACGAAGTATTGCTGGGTGGCACAGTAGAGATTTCTAGGAATATCTGAAATAACTGCATATTCGCTCATCACAGCTAAATGTGTGTGTGTGCACTGCATGCATGCGTGTGTGCATACATGCATGTGTGCACATATGTATGTGTTCTTAATAGTTTTTCTTTTAAATTATATGTATGTTGGGGGAACCACACAAGTGCTTACCAAGTCCAGAAGTTTCAGATCCCCTGAAACTGAAGTTACAGGTGGTTGTGAGCCATCTTACATGGCCGCTGGAATCTGAACTCGGGTCCTCATTCTTGCATAGGTGCCCGCACCCACAAGCGCGCTCCCCGCCCCAAGAACGGCTGTTTCCAGCATGCTGTTACAGCTTCTTTTCCCCTAGACAAACTGCAAGAGCACACTGTCATGGTTGTCTCTGTAACCTCTGCCCGCGTCCTGTCTCCCTGTAGGAGCGCCCTCCTAAGCCGGAAGCTTCCTGGCTGCCTCTTCAAATGTGGTTCTCGTGCTGTGACTTAGAAGAAACCTTTCCAGTGTTTGAAGGACTTACAAAAAGTATCCTGTTACACCCCATTTCCGTGCGCATAGGTAAGGGACAAAGTGTACTGTTGATGGAGGGAGGGGTAAATGGACTCCTCATTCCTGACCTTAATTCATGCATTCACCCTTTCTCCAATGTCATACTTTTTGCCAAAAAAAAAATTATAAGTTAATTGCTTTTACAACATCTTGAATTGAGTGTTCCACCTATTAGTTGTGAATATTGCATGGCTATTTTACAGTGTGTGTGTGTGTGTGTGTGTGTGTGTGTGTGGTCAGAGTATGTACTTGCCCGTGCAGCCGGGCAGCTATGGAAGCCAGAGCCAGTGTCAGATGTTTCTTCTATCACTTCTCCACCTTTTATTTCTTGAGACAGGGTCTCTGGTTGAGCCTGAAGTTAACCATTTCCTCTGGACTGATTGGCCAGAGATCCACCTGCCTCCACTGTCCATCACTAAAGTTACAGGGCAAGACCATCAGTGCCTGGCTTTTGCATGGGCGCTGGGGATCCGAACCTGGGTCTTCATGCTTCACAGTAGGCTCTCTGTCCACTGAGCCATCTCCCCAGCCTGTTTTATCGCCTTTAAGGCACTTTAGCTGCAATCCATAGATCTTTAAACTATTTTAAAGGATGGCATGTACTCTGAGAAGCCAGAAGTGCAACTTGACGTCATACACTTACACACTCGGAAACCAGCACTGCCTTGAGAAGTGGGACAGTACCCACACCGCAGAATCCTTCCCGCTGCTTCTCGGTGCCTTCCCCTTTAGCCGCAGGCAACAACAGCTCTGATCTGTAGTGTTTTCTTCCCCGTATGTCTTAAATGCGCTCTTTCCATTCTAAAACTGCTTTTTGTAGTTCAAAAGCAATTAATATCCAGGGGCCTTATTTTCTGGATCAACTCGTTATAAAATGAAAATTATCTTTTGCTTTAAGATTAATGCTTTGTGATTCTTTAGACATTTTGGCAGCTTGATGCATGTGCCATGTATGGAAAATGTTCTGCGCATCTCATTTATTGGAGGCAAGATCTATATGTGGTGTTCAGCTCCAACGTACTCTGCCACTGACTTCACTGGTAGTTTCATTCCCATCCCATCAGGTTCTGAGGGACGTGTGCTGAAGGGCACCAGGCGATGGGCAATTTCTGTTGGTAGCTTTTCGGGGTTTTTACTACATCTTATAAGATTATGCTGTTCTATGCAAATTAAGTTATTTTATGTGAAGTAAAGAAATTCTTCTTTCTTATAATATTTCTCTTTACTCTGAATAATACTCTTTACTTAAAATCTATTTTAAGTTGTTTTTCTTTATGTATATTGTCTATGTGTGGGAGTACTGAGGAGGTCAGAAGAGGGCGCCTGATACCCTAGCCCTGGTGTTGCATGTAGAACTAGGGTCTTTGAGCAGATGGAGCTCTTAACTGCTGAACCACCTCTTCAGCCCTTAAAAATCTCTTTTGTGTCGGGCAGTGGTGGCACACACCTTTAATTCCAGCACTTGCGAGGCAGAGGTGAATCTCTGTGAGTTCGAGGCCAGCCTCTACAAAATGAGTTCCTGGACAGGCTCAAAAGCTACACAGAGAAACCTTGTCTCAAAAAAAAAAAAAAAATCTCTTTTGTAATGTAAGTTTCTCTTAGCAAGCCTTCATTTCTATATTTCTATACTCTATTTCTTCTTAGTCTGGTGTGTCATTTGATGGCTCAAGTGTATCTTTGGTGGGTGCTGTTGGGATTCATGTAAGAGTCTCTCTTTATTAACAGGCAGGTTTTAGTTCATTGTATTTATTTCAGTTATTGATCTATTTCTGTTTTCCAAACTGGTGAAAATTTTTAGCCCCAAGAGGATATTTGGTAACATCCAGAGATATTATCGTTGCCGCATGGGGGTGGTGCTGCAGGTGAGAAGAGACACAGAATGCTGCTGAGCACCCTACAATGCTCAGAGCTCTCCACGGAGAGGACACACCTTGTCCAGAATGTCAGCATTAGTGAGCTGGAGGAGCGACCAGCCTGGGTTTGCTGTTACTGTCTCATCTTGCAGAGATTTTCCTTTTCCCTTCTTGACTTCAAAATGGGTCGTCCACAAATCATCTTAGTTTCTTCTGTCCTGACATGAAGTTCATACTTCTAACATTACTATTTATCTAGCTAACCACACCAAGTGTGCTGGTATGGAGTCTCTGTGGACCAGAATTTCTGGGATCCTAATATTCTCATTTGACTTCCAAATAAAGACTACCAAAAAATGCTATTGGATGATAGCTTCAAATATACATTGCATTTGTATATAGTACACTGGTTAGTGAGCTACCGAGAGGCTATTCCAGAATCCCACATGAAATCTGCTCATCAGAGAAGCCCAAAGATGGACAATTAGGGATGGACTCGAGACAGAGGACTAGATGAGACTGAGTGCAGACAGAGAAAGAGGAAGGAGCTGGGTTGACAGGCAGGGTAGTTCTGGGAGCGCTCCATTGCTTCCAGATAAAATAATAAGACAGTAAACTGTTAGTCCTGGCCACTGAACTAAAACTGTAGAAGACTGTTGAAGTTTATATTTATAATAGATTTATGCTCCAAATTGAGATTTGGGTCTTCACTGGTAATATTTAGTCACTAATCTCATTGTCACCCTTAACTCAGTCTTCATAATTATATCAACTTATAGCCTTTTGTGGATTTCAAGTAGCTCAACTAATAGATTTTATTAGCTGAGAAAAATTACTTTGAATATGCAGGGGCTGGAGAGATGGCTCAGTGCTTGAGAGATTCCTGGTCTTGCAGGAGGTCTGGATTCACTTTTCCGGTACCCACCCGTAACTCCAGAGTCCTCTCCTGACCTCTTTGGGCACCAGCACACATAGACACACACATACACAGAAATAAAAATAAAAAATCGAGGGAAGAGTGGGGTGGATCTGGGAAGAGTTATGGTGAGGAATCAGAGACGATTAACATATCTTCCATGCAAATATGAAGTTACCAAATAATAAACATGTTATATTAATATATAAAATAAAAACAAATTAGTCTTTAAAATAAAACCTCCAATGTTTAAATATGCCAAAGCACTGGAAATTAGATAGTAAACGAGAACCCCGGCGGTAGTCTTCTGTGTGCTCTGGGTTTGTTTGGGTTCGAACTGGATTGGATTGGCTCTGCCATGACAGGTTCTCTGCACTGCTGCTCACGCACGTGCAACAACGTTGAGCTGATAAGCGTTGCTGTGGCTTGAGCCCTGTGCTGGCACAGCCTGCAGTCACCTCTGCTCCCTACAGAGGTCACTAGTTCTGCAGAAGTGGACTCTCACTACCATAAGGGACACTCAGTTTTGAAGTGTCCTTGGCCCTTTGCCGCTATTAGGCCCTCAGAAGTTACACCCAGCAATCCAGCTCCAGGATGCGCTCCTTTGGCCTCTGTGGGCACCTGTCCATGTGTATGCAGATACCCACACACAAATCAAAAAATAAACCTCTTTTAAAAGCTAACTAGCATCCTAACCCTCATTTCTTGGGACTATTGCATAGCTGGAGTGCTGTGGGGGGAACGGTGCACTCTATGTATTGGGCATGTGGTAGTCACGTCAATGTATTCATACAGTATTTATCTCCGTCAAATTACATGTACCAGAGTCAATGTTTTTCTGTGGAAGGCTAACAGCTCTATGCTAGTTTTTAAAATTTCTTTTTAGATGTATTTATTTTTATGCTTATTGGTGTTCTACTTGCCTGTATGTCTGTGTTCCATGTGTATGTGTGGTGTCCACAGAGGTCAGGAGTTAAGGGTGGTTATGAGCCACCACATGGGAGCCAGGAATTAAACTTGGGTCCTCTGAAAGAGCAGCCAATGTCCTTAACCTCTGAGCCACCTCTCCAGCCCCCTGTGTGCTATTTCTTAACATTATTGTATTCTTTTCTGCTTTTCCTACTACCCCAACAGGTCCTGCTTAATAGATTTTATGTTATTATCTAATATATGTGTTACTTTTGTTGTGCTTTTATTATATAATTTGTATTTTGATTAGTAGAACTTGACCTATTACCTCATTTCATTATTATTTTAGTTTTGTTTTACCTGCTGTTACTCTAATCATTTCCAATTTCACCATTATTTACTATAATATCTCTATACATTCCTTTATTTTTAACCTCTTGATGAATTTTTGGGGGTTTTTGTAGGTGTTTTGCTGTTGGATTTCGCTTTGTGATCTCATGTTAAATTTTTTGCTTTCTAACTAGTTTGAGTAGGGGAGCGGTGAATGTGTTCACAGTTGTATTTTTAAAAGCTGGCAGTAAGCGTAGGTACCTTCTTTTAACTAGCAACATGTATTTATTTAATTTCATAGTTAAAACTGCTCTATTTTTTAAAAAGCATCTTTTAAAATTGTCTTTCCAGGATCTTTTGAGACCTATATTAACCCACAGAATTGGGACGGCTATACTAAATCAAAACAGGAAGAGGGAAAGGACCGGATTTGGGGTTCAGACTTCAGCTCTTTCCATAAGCTAATTCTTATTAAATGCTGCAAAGAAGAAAAGGTGGGTCATAATTTTTAAATTAAAGGACAACATCATCAACCCAAGATCCTCAGCTAGTTGTGAGTCGTACGTTTACTTGTGGCTAACAACAGCCAAGTTTGGGAGCGACTTTAAAAATAAAAAAGATTGTTTTAGTAGAGTGTGTTTTCCTTGCTGGCTAAGAGAAAAGCCAGCTGAGAAACTGGTCACCTCCTGTCGGCCGTACACTATTAGGGAAGGTCTGCCTTCTCACACGTAGGACTGGGGTCTATTGGAAGGTTTTGGAATGAATCTTGGCACTAATGGGGAGGAGGCATTAAATGGGCACAAAACCATAGTCTGCAGACCTGTTTGAAACCTACTAAAGTAGTCTGTGGGAGAGATCCCAGATATCCGAGTTAAGACAGAAGTAGCAGATTGTCGAGAGCAGGGAAGTGATGAGGAACTGCTATGGCTCCCGGGTTCTGCCCCAGTGCCGGTGGAGCTGTTTATATCAAAAGCTAAGCCAAAGGGAAAGGATAAATGTGTGAGGTAGAGAAAGATGGCTGTGAGCTGTCAGTGCCTGCAAACTGTCAGAGTGGATGGCTGTCTAGAAACTCCAGGGAGAAAGAAGTGTGTGTTAGAATACAGATGAGGAAAATGAAGCCGCAGAGGTTATTGTGACTGGGAGACTAATATTTAGTACAATAGGAGTTCCCAGGGCAGAGGATGATATGTGGAGCCCTGCTTTCAGGGAAGGAAAATGAGGAGTCACAGAAGCAGGAAGAAAGCAGAGAGAAGCATCATGGGAAACTAAGGCTTGCAGTTTCCCTGCGGTGAGGCAACAATGCATGCTGAGTGTTCATTTCCATATGTGCAGATGTGATCCCAATTTTGCTGGTAATAAAGGACCAATATCACCTGCTAGGAGCCCTCACAGTGAGTTTCAGGAGGCACCAAATAGAAACGGAAGCTGTTCTTTGTAGGAGAGAAGGGGGCGGGAGAAGGATACAGTGGGGAGAACTCACTGGAGTTAGCTGGAAACTACTGACGTTGTGTTGCCCTATCTCTGTGGGAAAATGGGTTTGGGATTGGCGTGGGATACAGATGACTGCAGAGGAAGTATAACAGCTACAACATCACTGAACGCATGGCTACAAGTCTTCTAGGAAAAGGAAGCATAAAAGGGAGGCTTTGCTATGAACAGATGACATTGGACAATAGTCATTATCTCAGGTTGGCCATCCCCACAGCTACCTGAGAGGAGATAAGATGCCCTGGACTTACAGGACATCTTAATTTAGGGTTAGCGATATTGACTGTGCACATCATTCTGAGCTTGTCATGTGTCACCACGGATGGTGGCAGAGTGGCTGGGACCCAGCAGCACTTTGGGAAGGGACGCGCTGAAGCATATGGAAAGGCTTCGAGGAAAATGGGGCAGTGGCTAGCAGGGGAGAGCTTGCAGAATGCGTGGTACCGAGAAGGCATCAGTCCCACAGAGAGAAGAGCTTTGGTGACTAAGCTACTGGGACTAGAAAATCCTCAATGTGAGAAATGTTGAAGATACACAGTCTGTTTATGCAGCTGTGTGTTTGTTTCTCAAAGGGAAAAGAAGCTTCACTTAAAAACATACATTTATCTTATGTGTATCAGTGTTTTGCCTGCACATACTTGTGTGCACCATGTGCATGCCTGCTACCTGCCAAGGTCAGAAGAAGTCACTGGATCCTTTGGAACCATGTAGGTACTAAGAACTGAACCCAGGTCCTCTGCAAGAGCAGCCAGTGCTTTTAATCCCCGAGTCATTTCCCTAGCTTTCAAAAGAAGCATTTTTAATAAAGATAGACGTATGAGAGAAACCAACTAATCTTTATGCATGAGCTTTATTTTGACCGTCCATTAGACATATTGCTAATTTAAGCATGTATGCACACAAATTTGCAATTCGGTCAGACAAGGGTGAACACTGGCTATACATTTGAAATTAATGGATTATCATTAGGAACTGTGTGATTGTTATTAAAAGGCTGGCATACGAAAACATACCGAATTCCTTAAAGGTAAAATGGTGTGAGACATGAGGCTTGCTTGATATCATCACTCCGGGGACTGAAGGAATGAGCAGAGGTATCAATGAAACAGGATCTGGTCTTGTCTTAGTAAATGCTGGAGCTGAGTGGAGAATCGGGTTTATGATTCTTCCACACAAAAGTCTAAATAAGAAGGGTTAAGCTATAATTTCTGGTCTTACACTTACACATAACTGGGCTCTCTAAGTGTTGAGAAATGGCTCAGCAGTTCAGAGAATATACTACCTTTGCAGAAGACACAGATTCAGCTCCCAGTGCCCACATTAAGCTGTTCACAACTGCCTGTAAGTCCAGCTCCAGGGGATCAGATTCCCTCTTCTGGCCTCTGCACTCACAAACATATAACTACATACACACAATTTAAAATAAAAATAAAATGATTTTTAAAAACATGAAGAAAGCTATAGATGGCAGACTTCTATGACAATACACAGAGCACGTATTGAAGGTTCTCGCCTGGACATTCAACCAAACATCTTATAAGGCTTATACTGCTTAACGAAATTTGCTTCATGTGTTAACATGAAAGAGTCTAAAATTCAGATTGTGTTTTAGAAATGAGAATAAGTCAGTCACACCACAGTATGAGTATTCAAAAACCCAAATCAGTCAAGACCATGGGCCGGATCACACTGCAAAGGAGATTTAAACAATGACAATATGCCAGGCATCACACCTTCCAACTAGATACCCTCATGGAATCATTCAGGAACATGGTCCCTCTGTTTGCTCCAGAAGATGACATGATAAATAAGTGGGGTTGGGGACCAGGAATGGCAACATATGCATATAGTCTCAGCACTTCAGTGGCAGAGGCAAATGGATCTCTATGATCTCCATGAAGTCAGTCTGATCTACATAGTGAGTTCCAGGTTAGCTAGGATCATATGATATGATCCTGCCTTGAATAAATAAATAAATTAGCTAACTGGTTGAAGCCTTCAAACACGAGACCAGAGACAAGATCTCGGAGGCAAGATTGTAAGGTGCCTAACCTGTTGTGCCCATGTATGTTCTAAAGAAGGGCCATTGGGTGTCCAATGGTCCTAACTGCTGGAGTCAAATGTTCATTCAGGAGACTAGGGACATTCCAACACAGGTGGCCTCCACAGGGTCCTATAGTCTTGTACACAAATTCAGCCTCCTTCAGAAGCAGCATGTTTAGATACAAAGATGAAATTTCATTCTAAAAATAAAATTCTTAGTGAGCCACAAGAAGGCTCAGGGAGTGAGAGCCCTTGCTGTGCAAACCTAATGATATGAGTTCAGTGCCCTGATCTCAAGGTGGAAAAAGAAAACCAGTTTTCTAAAGTTGTCTTTTGGCCTTTGTACACATGCATGCCCTCTAGTGCACATGTGCACATGTGCGCGCACACACACATACACACAAACATACTCAGAGGTCTAAGTTTGGTTCCCAGCTCAGGCAGCTAACAGCTGATCACTTGCACACACATGGCATGCACAGCTCCAGGGGATTCAGTGCCCCCTTCTGACCACTAACAGTACCTGCACTCACATGCAGACAGACATAATTAAAGATAAAATAAGTTATTTTCTTAGATATCAAAGTACAGCACACCCTCCTCTAAGAGAGAGAAAACTGGGATAGGAATGTAAAACATCCTCATCCCACATACTACTTTTAACATTTTTTTTCTTTCTGACTTTCAGGTGGTTTTTGCTCTTACAGACTTTGTGATAGAGAATCTTGGCAAGCAGTTTATCGAGACACCTCCAGTAGACCTGGCCACTCTGTATCAGGACATGTCGAGCAGCACACCCCTGGTGTTCATCTTGAGCACAGGCTCAGATCCCATGGGCGCCTTTCAAAGGTTTGCCCGGGAGAGTGGGTATGCAGAACGGTAAGGTCACACCATGAGGCTATAGTTACATATGTTTGTGTGTAGACATATATGTGTATATATGATATTGCTATTGTCCCTATCAACCTTATACTAAAATGTATAGAAATGTATTATAAGGAACTGGAACATGTCTTATAATTAGTGAGTCTGAGAGGTCCAAGTTCTGCAGTCAGCACCTCGGAGGCTCTGAAGAGCTGATGATATATGGCTCCAGTCAAGTCTGGGAGGCAGAGATCCAGGACCAGTGATGGTATGAGCTTAAAGTCTTGAAACCTAAGAAGAGCCATTGCTTCAATCTGAACCTGAAGTCTGGAAAGCACCATGCCCCGGTCTGACAGTCATGCAGGCTGAGTGGTCTTCACCCCTGACCAGCGTGCAGACTTACAGAGCCCACGTGCAAATCTGAGCAATTTGTTGTCACTCCAGACATTGGGTAAAACCCTGCTTCACTACCAACTGACCACTAAGCCAGCCAACCGGAGAGATGGGTGTATATATGCTGCAAAGAATACGGACATTAGAGAAGTCACTAAGTAAAAGTAGCAACCACAGGAGCAATAGTGAACATCAGGGAGTGGCGACAACCCAATTCCTATAGTTGCCACATTATATATTCAAAATGTCTACATATCAAAACTACAATGCATCCAAAGAAACAAGAAAATGAGAGAGTATGTTCATTCACAGGGGAAATAATTAGCAACTCACTTGGAAGAATGTAATACCTTGAATTTAACATAATAAAACTTTTCAAATATATTTAACTGACTCATAGTAACCATGAGTTACTATAAGTATATACATTATACACACACACAGTAACTATGAGTCATCAGACATGTATACCATATGTTAGGATCAGATCTGTGTGATTGGCATTTCTATCAAAATTCTCTCTACCAGCAATTTTAAAAGATGCTATTAACTGTTGTCAACCAGTTAGCATAATCTTCCTGTCCACCAGCACCCTGCCCCTGTTGACTGTCCTTTATTCCTCTCCGAACCCCCTTCCCCCGGACAGTTTGAACCATGATCCTAGTCTGTATGTCTTTAAAATCAACTTTTTAGCCGAATGGTGGCAGCGTCCTTTAATCCCAGCACTCAGCAGGCAGAGGCAGGCGGACCTCTGTGAGTTTGAGGCCTCGTAGTCTACAGAGTGAGTTCTAGGCCAGCCAGAGCTACAAAGAGAAACCTTGTCTCAAAAAACAAAACCAACTTTTTATTTTCTACATATAAGTAAGAATATTCGACATTTGAATAACAAGGTCTTGGACTGCTTTAATTTTATTCATAACAGATAAAGGAAAGCACAGACAAGGGACTGAAGTAAAACACAAAAGATATCTCACCCAAATGAGGATATCAATAGGCAGGATTTACATAAAGAGGCCAAGGAGAAATTGTAGAGCACAATGCTGAAAGGAGGGTTGCACCGAAGGGATGCAGCCTGCGTGTGAGAAGGCAGGGAAAAGACACAGTGGGTGTGAACACAGGTCAGCTGACGCCATTCAGAGCAGAAAGAGAAAAAGGAGAAAGAAAGGTAAGGGAAAAGACACAGTGGGTGTGAACACAGCTCAGCTGACGTCATTCAGAGCAGAAAGAGAAAAAGGAGAAAGAAAGGTAAGGGAAAAGACACAGTGGGTGTGAACTCAGGTCAGCTGACGCCATTCAGAGCAGGAAGGAAAAAGGATAAAGAAAAATTAGCGGAGGCCTAAGAAATGCAAATGCGAAAATCCCAGGGGAGGAAACAGAAAAGCGCAGAAAGGACAGCTGGAGACGTGTTGAAGACGCGTTCCTCTGGCAGTGACCCCATCTCAAAGCCTGTGGCCCGGACTGAAGGAAATGCCCACCTTTCTGCTATGATCAGCTGTCAGGTGGAAGACGGTGGGGTGGCCTGCTCTCCATAACCACATGAGCCAATACCCGCTCTGTCCTATATATGAACACAGACACACAATTGTGTGTGCCATGAGGATGCATCTGCAGTGAGAACGTGTGTGCGTGTGCATGTGTGTGTGTGTGTGCGCGTGTGCGTGCGCGCTATTGGTTGTTTCTCTGAGGAACTCTTAAGAGTAGATATGAGGTTTCCTTGGTCGGGGAGGGGAGGTAAAAAAACGTTCCTGAAATGAGCAGTCAGTCACTAGTCATCCAGCGCTGTGCGTATACCAGCAGACACTGAACTAACAGCACACTTGCAGTGGTTAAAAGGAATGAATAAATATTACTGAAGCGACATTGAGAGAAACGATTAATAAATGTCATCTCCTGAAACTGAAAAGCTTCTATAAAGCAAAGGCCACAGTCAACAAGACAAAATGGCAGCCTACAGTATGGGAAAAGATCTTCAACAACCCCACATTGGACAGAGGACTGATCTCCAAAATATACAAAGAACTCAAGAAATTGGTCATCAAAAGAACAAATAATCCAATAAAAAAAAATGGGTACAGACCTAAACACAGAACTCTCAACAGAGGAATCTAAAATGGAAATGTTCAACTTAAGGAAATGTTCAACATCCTTAGTCATCAGAGAAATGTAAATCAAAAAAAAAAAAAAAAACTCCATCTTACACCTGTAAGAATGGCCAAGATCAAAACCACTGATGACAACTTATGCTGGAGAGGATGTGGGGTAAAGGGAACACTTCTGCATTTCTGGTGGGAGTGCAAACTGGTACAGACCCTCTGGATGTCAGTATGGTGATTTCTCAGAAAATTAGGAAATAATATTTCTCAAGACCCAGTAATACCACTTTTGGGTATATAGCCAAAGTATGCTCAATCGTGCCACAAGGACATGGGCTCAGCTATGTTCATAGCAGCTTTGATTGTCATAGCCAGAACCTGGAAACAACCTAAATGCCCCTCAATTGAAGAATGGATAAGGAAAATGTGGTACATTTACAAACTGGAGTACTACACAGCAGCAAAAAATAATGACAGCTTGAAATTTGTGGACAAATGGTTGGATCTAGAAAACATTATATTGAGTGAGATAAGCCAGACCCAGAAAGACAAATACCATATGTACTCACTCATAAGTGGCTTTTAGACATAAAGCAAAAAGAAAGAAAACCAGCCTATAATTCATAATCCCAGAGAACCTAGACAACAAAGAGGATTCTAAGAGAGACATACATGTATCTAATATACATGGGAAATAGAAAAAGACAAGATCTCCTGAGCAAATTGGGAGCAGGAGGATTATGGGAGAGGATAGGAGGGAAGGGGAAAGAAAGGGAGAGGAGTGTAGAAAAATATATACCTCAATAAAAATAATTTAAAAAAATTTTTAAAGTTACTGAAGCAAAACAAGGTGAGATGATGTATTTTAACAGAGGTCAAGATTTACTCTAACCTGTTAGAGTCATTTAGACATGGTCCTGGTCAAAGCTAGATGAGTAGATGGCTAAAAAAGAATAGAAAAATCAGAAATAGAGCCACATAATTTGAAAAACCATTTGTGATGAAAGTGACCCTTTAGAGCAATGAAGAAAATAATCATGTTTATATATAGCCTTGAGCCAGTGGGATGGCCATACACATGAAATGTGTATGTACCAGTACCTCAGCTTGTGCGTGTAAATCAATCCTGATAGCTGGTACATATAAACATGGCAGACAAAGCAATAGAGGATAATATAGAAAATATCATTGGGGGGGCTGGAGAGATGGCTCAGAAGTTAAGAGCATTGCCTGCTCTTCCAGAGGTCCTGAGTTCAATTCCCAGCAACCACACGGTGGCTCACAACCACCTGTGATGGGGTCTGGTGCCCTCTTCTGACCTGCAGGCATACACACAGACAGAATATTGTATACATAATAAATAAGTATTTAAAAAGGAAAAGAAAATATCATCAGAAGTATGGAAATATTTTTTTAAATGAAATATAAAAAAGAAATCATTTAAAAGGATGGCAAGCTAGATGTCATTGTGCACACCTATAACCCTAACACCCAGGAGGTGAAGGAAGAGAATTTAACATTCATAGCCAACCTGAACTATGCAGAGAGTCTGAAACTCACTGAGCAAAGACAACTGCAGCCAAACTTAATGACCTAAGTTCAGTTCCTGAGTCCTACATGGTGAAAGGAGAGATCCAACTCCTGTAATTGTCCTGTGACTTCCATATGCACACCATGAAACCTAAGTTCACATGCACATAGATGTGTCACACATGCGCGTGTACGGAGAATATAAATAAATGTAATTTTAAATTAACTAAAATTACTTTAAGATAGCATGAAAGTCTACCACTGTTGTTCCACCAGAGTGCAGTCCATTTCTCTGGGCCAGGGACAAGGCCCCATTGCCGAGAAGATGATCAAGGATGCAATGAAGACTGGAAACTGGGTGTTCCTGCAGAACTGCCATCTTGCTGTCTCCTGGATGCTGGCCATGGAAGAGCTGATCAAAACCTTCACAGATCCAAGTAAGTCGTGCACGTTCCTCTGAGTAATGGCACCATCCTCACAAGGCTTTGCTTATCCAGATGGTCTAATGGAGAGTCTCCACTAGAGACCTCATTCTTTCTCTTATTGGGAAAGAGTTGAGCAATAGGGAAGTTGGGTAAAGTTTCCCCAACAGGACTCAAAAACAGGCCTTGAACTCCGAGTAAGGGGATGGCACACTGAATCATTTGTTGCACATCATATTCTGTGGGAAGCCACCTGATTTAAAAAAAAGAAAGAAAGAAAGAAAGAAAGAAATAGAAACACAGGCTTGGGTCGAGAAAAGACAATACATCTTACCCCTACAATGAAGAGTGCAGAGCTTCCGCATTGTGGCACAGTCCTTGAATCCCTGCACTTGAGATGTAAAGGCAGCAAGATCAGGAGTACAAAGTCTTCTTTGGCTCCAAGGCAAGTTAAAGAACAGCCTGAGATACAAGACGCCCTGTCTAAAATAAAACAAATAGAAATAGAGAGAAGTATAGGACCAGGAGTGCTGGTGCACACCTTTAGTCCCAGTATTCCAGAGGCAGGGGCAAGTTTGAAGCCAGCCTTGTCTGTGTCAGCTCAAAAATAAATAAATAAGTAAATAAATAAATAAAGTAAGTCAGAGCTAGGATGCCATAGGGAGAGCAGCAAGTGACCTCGGGTGTCCATGGCACTTTCTCGGGAACTTTGCCAGCTATAGAAATCTTCCAGAGAGGGTAAGAGCTGTGACTCTTGCCTCAGGTACTCAGTGCTGCACATGGAGGAAACAAGCTGCTTCTTTACAGGGTGCCCAGCTGCCTCGGTCACTAAGTCACCCTCCCTGAAAGGCCCCTCCTCCCCAATGCCATCCTTCTACATTTCGGTGGGAAATGGTGAGAGGGGAAACGAGAAGTGACAAGGTCTTCACCACAGGCCAGAGTCCAGGGTCACAAAAACAGTTCCTGACAGGAGGGCTCCTTCAGCTCCTTGCCAGCTCTTCAAGAAGCCTTAGAAGACTGACAGGGAATGGTCGTGAAGTCCTGCCCCCAGCCGAGGAGCTATATTGGCAATTGATAGCTGCTGGGAGAGGGGGAGTTGATTTTTGCTGAGTGTGGCCCCTGGTAAGGACACCATGCTTCACTGGAAGGTCACACATCTAAGATTATTTGGGCAGCACAAACAGGACTTGATAGGTGTAAAAAAAAAAAAAAAAAGACTCAGAGTTGTGTGAAAGGGACATGGGAGAAGTTCAGAGAGAAAATGGAAAGATCAAAAGTTCTCAAAGAACCAATAAAACTATATACTAAATAAATTAAGGTAAATTTTTATTGATATATCTAATTTCTTTATCAAAGCATGCCGGCATCTAGACTGCAAGCCCCCTGACAGGAAGTCTCAAGATCAACCACTGCTTTGATCCTCATACAGTTATGATACTTGATATGTACAGTCTTTCGCAGCCTTGTCTTTCCTCTATAGAATAACTGTTTCCACAGAAAAGAACTCCTACAAGCTATACGTTTTCCTTCCTGCTGTTTTGTCTTTGTCTTAACAGATCAGGCCATCAAGGAGACATTCCGACTTTTTCTAAGCTCCATGCCTAGTCCAACATTTCCTGTGACAGTCCTTCAGAACTCTGTCAAGGTATGGCATGTATGCAGCTAGAATGCGGAAATGGACATTTCCTGTTCTGACTGCCTGGTCCCAAACAACCAACGCAGAAGCTGAATATTGCTTATAAATGCTTGACTGATAGCTCAGGCATATTACTAGCTAACTCTTGCACTTAAATTATCCCATATTTCTATCTATACTTTGCCACGTGGCTTGTTACCTTTTCTTAGTATAGCATTGTCATCTTCTCTTCATTTACTGGTGACTTTCTGACCCCGCCCTTCCTCTTCCCAGAATTCTCCTTAGTTTAGTTTCCCCACCTATAATTTCTACCTGGCTACTAGCCAATCAGCGTTTTACTAAACCAATGTTTAGAGTGACAAATCTTTACAGTGTACAAGAAGATTATTTCACAGCAAGAATGTGAGAGATTTGGTCCAGGTGTTATAGAGCTTGCAGAGATCCGTGTAAAGGACTTTAAGAGCAGGCAGGGAAGTGGTTTTCCAAGACAGAGAATTTTTACATGTCCTGGTCTACAAGCCATCCAAGTCTTCTGACTCTCCCCTCCCTCACATACATAGAGTCATGAGAATGATGCCCCTCTCAGAGCTGAAGGACTCTTTCCACGTTTGACACACAAGAAGGCCTCCAGTTACTAGGTTTCAGTACAACAAATTTCCAATATGAGGAAATCTTTGATATGAAAAACAAGAGATGCTTCTTGCCTCCCTTCCCTCATGTCATGGTACTTAGTGGGACAAAGTATGCAGGATAGTTCTGTATTTTTATATGACCACAGGATCCAATGGAAACTAATTAGGCTCTCTGTCTTATGTTTAATGGGTGAGGGAAAGACCCCAAATGGAAATATCTGATGTTCTTCTGATGGTGGTTCAACTGTGGTGGTTCTGAGGACCCCACTAGACTCTGTTCTCCATGGACAAGACAAAAAGCAGTGGTGTTGGGGAGATGGTTTAGTGAGTAACAAAACTTGCTGCACAAGCATAAGGACCTGAGTTCAAACCCCCAGCACTCACATAAAAAGCCAGGCATAACATACATACCTATAACAGGTGCATGGAGGGAGAGTTGAGAACATAACTGGGACTTGCCCATCTCTAGCCTATCTCTGGGGTCAGTGAGAGACTCTATCTCAAATAAATAAGATAGTGATAGAGTATAACACCAGATATCTTCCTCTAGCCCCTGAGCACACATGGGTGTGCACATACATACACACACACACACGCACTCACACACACGACACAAAGCAGGCCTGACCTTTCAAAAAATGCCCCATGGACATTAGTTACCCTTATCTCCATGGCTCCAGTATATAATGCAACCCTCTCTGCGCATGTTTGATCTCTAAATCCAGGTAACCAATGAGCCTCCAAAGGGCTTACGTGCAAATATCAGAAGAGCCTTTACTGAGATGACACCTTCCTTTTTTGAAGAAAATATACTTGGAAAAAAATGGAGACAACTAATATTTGGCATTTGTTTCTTCCATGCAATTATTCAGGTATATTCCATCATGGTTTTTAAAAAGATTTAATTTCTATTTATTTGTGTATATGTCTAAGTTTGTGTGTGTGTGTGTGTGTGTGTGTGTGTGTGGGAGAGAGAGAGAGAGAGAGAGAGAGAGAGAGAGAGAGAGAGAGAGAGAGAAAACCACATATGTCTGGGTACTTTGGCCAACCAAAAGGGAGTGTTGGACCCTCTGATTCTTGAGTTAAAGATAGTCATGAGCCACCTGACATGCTGGAACCCAAACTTGGGTCCTCTGGAAGGGCAGCAAGCACTCAAACCCCTGGGCATCTCTCTCTAGACTCCAATTCTGCTTTTTAACAGCAATAAAGAAATGTTCCCTGTTAGAAATATATAAATAGTTAAGACATAAGTGAAAACTTGAAAATGGCTTTTGAAATGCTAAGGCCCCATTCTGTGTTGGAAATCAAGCTTACTTAACACAGCCAACAATGTCGCTGCCTTCTTTGCCTCAGCACCTCACAGCCCCAGCTCTTGCCCCTATCTTGGTCTACCTGAAGAATACCTTCGCCCAGGTGAATGCATAAGGTCCAGTTCAACAGGTCTACTCTGTCTCACTCCAAATCTACTTCCCCTCCAGGATCTAGTCCCCAAATCGGTGGTCCCTTTCACTCAATGACATACAGTAAAAACTCAAGAAGATTTTTAGCCTTTACTCGCCCCCATTTACTTTGCCAGTCTTCAAGGTCCCCTTGTTTTGTGTCGGTTGTTGTTTTCAGATATAATCTTTCCTTCTGCACAATCTCACTACACAACCCAGACTCCCTCGACTCTGCAGCCCGCCTGTCTTAGCCTCCCAGACTCTGAGACGGCAGGCACATGCACCATACTCAGTTTGGTTCATGTGTCTCCCTTGTGGTAGCTCACCCATCCCTGACCCTCGGGATGAGCTCACCACCTTCAAGAGACTCCTCCTTACCTCTGACTAGAGCCCTAAAGCTTCTGAAAGACACCTCTCAAAGCAGCACCAGTTTCCTTCCATCTGTTCAAGATGCATCACTCGGTCCGTTATATACCCTGTGACCCTGTGCTTGATCTCTGACTTTTGACTTATTTCTGGATGTTATTGTTAGCTTTCTGGTTTTCAACTGTATGTGCTCTACCAAGAAAGAGTCTCTGGAGGAAAAGTAATGGGTAAAGATGCAAGATACGGAATAAATGAACAAAATGATCTAAAGAGATCAGAAACTTCATAGATGGAGCTGTGTAACATTTAGTAGAAATTTGAGCTACAGGAGAGAATATCTAACCAACTTCTGACCCAACCATCAATTTAAAATTAATAAATGGGGAGGATGGTAAAATATTAAAGGGGGAGGGGATTTAACTATGGCAAGTGATGACGCAAAAATTGTGATTATGTAAACGAACTTTAGCTGTCTGCAGTTATTGATGTCACCATGGAGAAGTCATCAGGTGCCAGCATGGCATGGCTACAGATAGTAGGAGATGGCGATGTGATGGTTAGTTCTAGCTGCCACTTGACACAGCCTGGAGTCCATGGAGGGTTGTCAGGATCAACTTGGCCTGGAGGGGCATCTGTGGGAGATTGTTTGGATTATTAACTGGTGTGGGAAGACCCAGTCTGCTGCAGGAGGCACCATTCCCGGGGCTTGGGTGAGAAACAGTGCAACCATAAATTTGAATCCCCCTGACCTCATCTCTGACAGACAAACTTTCTTGGGTCTTAAGTTGTGTGAGAGTAAAGCAAGCTGAGCATCCTCTCCGCCCTTGCCTGTGTCTAGGATGAGACCAGTTGCTTCAAGTTCCTGCTAACATGGCTCCCCCATAGTAATAGACTGTAATCTGGAGCTGAAAGTGAAAAATAAGCCCTTTCTCCCCTAAGCTGCTTTTTGTCTGCATATCTTACCACAGCGATGGAAATAAACCTAGGACAAGGACTCTCGCTCTCCCTCCTTCCCCTTCCATTTCCCTTTCTCTCTCAGAGTTACAGTGTGTTTCTGTGCCAAACTCTAGGTGGGCTGGGGATTTTTCCTAGTTTGAAATGTTTTGTTTTACTCTGCAGAGCAAAGTTTCTTAGTTTCTTCTGATAGATCTGCCTACGCTCCCATAACAGATTTTCTTTTAAAAACATGGGGAGAATTGAATGAAGATGTTTTTGGCCTGTTTTGGTAAAAGCCCAGCTGAAGCTGAACCAAATGTTTCTAACTGATTGCAGTATTGGCTGCCCACCGTGGGTGAAAACTTTCATCTTTCAGTACTGAAAACTAACTTCGTCATCATTATACAAAATTAACCTCGCCAGTTGTGTCTCAGAATGTTCTCCTCTTCCGTCGTAGGAGAGAAAGAAGTTTGGCCCCCTTGGCTGGAATATCTGCTATGAATTTAATGACAGTGATAGAGAATGTGCCTTGCTGAACCTCAACCTTTACTGCCACGAAGGGAAGATCCCCTGGGATGCTCTAATTTACATTACTGGTCAGTGTGTGCACGGGACCTGGGCACCTGGCTATAAAGCAGAGCTATTGATTTACACCTGCCCGGCCCCTGTGAAGACTGCATTCTCCCCCAGTGTTTAATGTTGGCAGTGACAACTCATGGCCCCTTTGTGAACTTACAACAGTGACAAGCATGTCATGAGAATATTTGCACATAGAAAATTGGGGAGACATTTCTCCCCAGTAGCAATAATACCAGACATCGTGTGTGTCTGTGTGTGTGTCTCAGTGATATGTGTCTGTACATGTGTGCACATGTAAAATCTAGAGGTAGACATTGTGTGCTCCTAAACCGTTTTTTTATTCTTTGAAGATTTCATATACATATCCAATATGTATTAATCACAGCTACCTTTCTTATCCCCTCTCCCACTCTGCTTAGGCAAAGAGAGAGCCATTTTTCTTTGGGACTGTGACCACTGGTAGGTTTCCAGTTTACTTTCTGAGGCAGAGCCTCTCGCTGAACCTGGAGCTCACTGTTTGGCTAGGCTGACTGACCAATGAGCTGGAGGAACCTGCCTGTCTCTGCCCTCAGTCCCAGTGCCGGGAGTACAGACACAAGCCACGAGGCCAGGCTCTCCTGCAGATGCAGGGGATGGAGACTCAGGTTCTCATGCCGGGGCAACAGGCACTTTACTGACAGCCATCTTGTTAGCCCCAGGCACTACTTTATATAGCTAAAATGAGTCTGTATGCTAAAGTCTTAAGTCAGCCTGGGCAATGTCGTATAGTCTGTGAAATCCTTCTGGGAACACTATAGTGGATCTAGAACTTTCCCAAGGCATTATATTAACATTAAAAATCATCCCATGTGGTCCCTTCCCACGCGTGTTTTTGGAGCGACACTGAACCAGGCTGAGTGTTACATCTCTGGAGAAAGAAACAGTGCACCCATAAATTTGAATCCCCCTGACCTCATCTCTGATAGACAAACTCTCTCTTTCGCTCTGGCTTGATAGCAATAATTTATGAGGTAGATACAGATCTACTGTCTTTCAGCAATTGTGAGGTTCCGTTTTCTCAGTGAGCTCAAACAAAAGCAATGTTTCATGGAAAGTGAGTACATTTTAGAATCTGACAGTCACTTGGAGGGGGGGTCAACACTCAAGAACCTTCTGAAACAAAGGAAAGGGAAGAGATCCTTCAGAAGAGTCCAATAACTTTAGTTTCTGTTATTTGAAAGAATAAAACTGTGGAACTGAAGAGGTGGTTCAGTGGTTAAGAGCATTCACTGTTCTTGCAGAGGACCCGGGTTCAGTTCCCAGCACTGACAAGGGAGCTCACTACAGCCTCTAAGACCAGTTCCAAGTGATCTGATGTCCTCTTCTGGCCCCTGTGGGTTCCTGCACGCACACAGTGTGTCTAAACTCGTGCAGGATCACATACATACACACATAATTTAAAAAAATAAAATAATGAGGAGAGCATACACATGTTACATTTTTCCTGCTTTTTAAAAGTTGACTTGTTAGAGGGACATAGCAACCACTTTCAGTACCAACTAAATGTGCATAAAAATAAATCTATTCAAATTTGTTAATGTAAAAAAATAGGAATATATTTTAAAATGCAAGCTCCCTTTCAGGTGAAATTACCTACGGTGGGCGAGTGACCGACACCTGGGACCAGAGATGTCTTCGAACTGTCTTGAAAAGATTTTTCTCTCCCGAGACACTGAGTGATGACTATAAATACTCAGAATCAGGTAAATGACTTCTATGCCAAAAGTCCCTTCCCCAGAAGTCTCGGACAGCAATGTGCCCTGTCCGTAGTGACAGCTTTATCCCATCCTCATGTTTAACACTGTCAAAGCTGGCTTGGCAGCGAGAACACAGTACTGTATGTTATATAGCAACCACTGTGAATTTGTTTGGCATTAAATTTGATTGTAATATATCTAAATGCGTTTTTGGAGATATGGAATTATGTATTTTTAATATAATTGGAGAACACTTCCATGACCAAATATTGAGTAACGAAGAAGTATGAATTGAAGGTAACTCTTTTGGAGTCAGACAGTAGACAGATTGATGGCTTGAGTGTCAGTTCCTCCGAGGAGGAAATCTGATTACAACACTGCCAGCTCACCACAGCTCCTGCTGTTAAGTCGCTGGACGCTGCTTCCAGTCAGCTGTACGCCTTCTATCACTGGGGAAAGGGCAGTGATGTCACATTTCAACATTTCGCAAATGTAGCCTTTGATTTGATGAATTATAATCTATTTACCAAATCAACACAAGGACATTTTCTAACATGAGCACAAATTTGGATCCCTTAATGAGGCTCACTTCCAACAGCATCCAGAACCCTGCTGGGCTCCCTACTCTGAAAAGATCATGATGCTAATAGAGCTCTGCTGCTCATGTGACTTGGGGCCAGAACAGCGGCTGGTGGTGACGAGTAGGAATTGTTCTCGGAGAGGACGTGTGCTCTGTGTCCAGCACCCATGCTGGGCAGCTCACAATCACCTGTAACTCCAGTTTCAGGGAGCCCAGCACCCTCTTTCTGGCCTCCATGGGCACATGCACTCACATGTACATAGCCGTGGGAAAATACATACACAGAGAAAAATTGTGTAATTAAAATAGGAACCAGGCCAGGCAGTGCTGATCATTTTATTCACATTTGTCTTCCGCTTTTTATTGACAGGCATCTATTTCTCCCCCTTGGCTGACAGTCTGCAAGAGTTTAAGGATTATATTGAAGATCTACCTTTGATAGATGATCCAGAAATTTTTGGAATGCATGAAAATGCCAACCTTGTTTTTCAGGTATGTTGTCTTTCTGCTTAATATACATATTTATATTTGCATATAAACTCGAGACATTGCTCCTGCCCTCACAGCTCTGTGAGCTACAGTGCCTTCAGGAAACAGTAAAAGACTGGTTAGTCTCTCTTTCAGCAGCGGTTTCACTCTGCTGCCTTCGAGGTCTTTCATGAGACTCGCTTCCCTCAGTGGCCAGAATCCTTCTGCCTCCGTACTCTGAAAAGATGAAAATGTTAATCTCTGATGCCCAAGGCCTCAAGAAAAATGAATCTAACTAGACACAGACTTCACAGGATCCTAAGATGCACGTGTGTGTGTGTGAGTGTGTGTGTATTCACATGCGTGTGTGTTCCCTTCTCCCACCACACTGAACACATTTGGCTCCTGTTACACGAAGGTTATGGTTAGAGCAGAACAGTACAGTTCCGAATGCCCCAAGTGTCTCTTCTCAGTGCCTAGGTTCAGATTCTGTGAGGAAGATAATTAACCTTGCTCTCTCAAAGTAGTCGAGGTACCAGACCACAGCACTAGCTCCAAAGCAGTGATTTTAACCTAGGTCACGACCCCTTTGGGGGTCGAATGACCGTTTCACAGGGGTCACCTAAGACCATTGGAAAAAACAGGTATTTACATTATGATTCATAACAGTAGCAAAATTACAGCAATGAAGTAAAAACAAAAATATTTTTTGATTGGGTTCACCACACATGAGAAGCTCGCATGGCCCAGCTTCATCTTAGCATCTCAGGCATCCATAAAGAATAGCGCTGTCTCTGAGGACTCCAGACATCTCTAACGGTCAAGGATTAGATCAGTAGAAGAGGCCCGGGGTGGGGAGATCATCTTTCTTTTCAAGTTAAATTTTGCCTGCATACATGTTAGAAGGTGAAGCCACCAGCCAGTGGTGGTGCACGCCTTTAGTCCCAGCACTCAGGAGGCAGAGGCAGGTGGATCTCTGTGAGTTCGAGGCCAGCATGGTCTACAAAGCAAGTTACAGGACAACCAGGACTGTTACACAGAGAAACCCTGTCTTGAAAAACCAAAAGAAAGAAGGTGAGGTCTACCACAGTATCAAGGAATCTAACAATATCGGACTCCCCAGAAAGCACACCACAAGAGGTCAGTGTTCTGACCCCTGATTTCATGTTTGCCAACAATGACGCTGCTGCATTCACAGGACATTAAGATAATATGTCATGATTTCTGCTGATCTGCTTTCAGGAGAGTGTACTTGTGGCTAAGCCTTCTATCTACTCCACTCTGACCTCTGACTGCTTCTTCTAAATGGTGGAGGGAGGAGGGAAAATAGGGGAAGTGGACAAAAGGAAGAAAGCATGGGAGGGCTGGCCTAGCCTCCTCTTGAGGACAGCTTCAGGAGGGATAAAGCCATCCCACTCCAACCCCTCCCCACACACACGCACATGCCCGTCATTGTAGGCATTGTAAACCAGGCCGAGTCTGTGCTTTCCATTGGTCTCAGAATGTGTCTTGAGACCCTGACCTGTTATCCTCCGAAACTTTCCTTCTTCCACAGTTCTGGATTAGCATTGCAGCCACTGTCTTTTGAACAGTTGTCCCTTCTTCTTCCTTAGGATTCAGATAAGACAAAAGCTGGAAAGATGGCTCAGCAGTTAAGAGCACTGACTGCTCTTCCAGGGGACTTGGGTTCGATTCCCAGCACCCACATGGCAGCTCATAACCATCTCTAACTCTAACTCTAGGAGATTCATGCACTCTGGGGCATGAACATGGTGCACAAACACAGAAGCAAACCACCCATACCTATAATACAATGTACAGAGGTGGGCACATGACCCAAGCTTAACCAAAGGCCACCCCTCCTCCCTCGGCCATTGTAATTGGTCCAAGAAGTGCACAGATGTCCAGCGCGGAGTACACAAATGCTGGGTCCCTGGAGTCAGTGCCTGGGATGTCATATCTGCAGCTGTCTGTCTTTCCCCTGATAATCCCACCCGCTCCCCAACCATCATATGGGGAAGCTTATATGCTATAGGAAAAAGTAAGAGCAGCAGAGAGGAAAACAGCCAGGCATGTGCAGAAGGGATGAGATTACACCGGTGTCTGCCCGAGTAGATGTCCACACTCTCCAGATCCAGACTGAGCCACAGAATAGAACTGGCTTTATTGGTACAGCTTCGCAGAGGAAGAGTTTGCAGGCTGTTGTTGTTGTTGTTGTTGCTGGAGACAGAATTTCTCTGTGTAATGGTCCTGACTGTCCCGGAACTCACTTTGTAGACCAGGCTGTCTTAGAACTCACAGAGATCCACCTGCCTCTCTCTGCCTCCCAAATGCTGGGATTAAAAGCATTTACTGATTTAATACAAGCACAGTGACACCAATAAGAAATGGAGCTCAGACGTGCACAAAGCTATGCCGCTTGGTGTTGTGTTAACACAGGGAGGCAGCAGTGGGTGCGTGACTCCAAGAAGCAGGGAGGTCAGAGCAAGATAAAAGTTTTGTACCATTCTTACCTTTGTTGTTCTTTGAAATTAGAATAATGTTGTTTCTCTCTTCTTTTTCTTCTTTTTCCTACCTTTAAACCCTCTTATGTGCCATCACCTTGATCTCTTTCAAATCCATGACCTCTTTTCTTTAGTTGTTGTTATTGTTGTTGTTGGTGGTGGTGGTGTGTATGTTGTGTGTGCACTCCTAAATACATAAATGCAACTGTTCAGTATGTATAATGTAACAGGTATGTGCTTTCAAAGCCGAGCATTTGGTAGAAGTGTAATTTTCCCTGGGGAAGACTATTGAAGATTTTTGGTTTGGTTTTTGGTTTAGTTTTTTAGATATAGTCTCTCTATATAGCCTTGGCTGCCCTGGAACTCTTTCTGTAGACAAGCCTGGCCTCAAATTCACAGAGATCCACCTGCTTCTGCCTGCCAAGTCTGGGATTACAAGCATGATGCACCACCTCCCACAGCAAGACTATTGGGTTTTGCTATGGTTTCTCTTTTACCAGATCCCTGCAAAGAGCCTTCCTTTCTCCAGACACCAGAGAGCCTTTGTTCATAGGAGAGCTTTTACCTCCTGCTTTCAGGAAGGAAGGGGAAGATTTGAGATCAGTCTCCATCTGTCTGCAAGTTGCCTTTAGCTAGAGGTACAAATGGTTGTATCAAAGTGGATCATCGTGAAATAGTATTTTGCTTAGGCTGGATAACTCTGTCCCTTTTGAGGAATGTGGTCTGAACACAAAAACTCTACATTCTTCCTACACTTCGCAAGTTTTATTTAAATACATGTTTAGTAGAAACTAGTAAAGGACAGACAGGGCAGGAGGGGCAGATCTGAGATCCGAGTGTGTGTCAGCAGCCCCCTCTGCTGTCTGAACTGGGCTTTGTTACCCCAGTGCACTGCCAGGATGTCACTTTCTGACCCTGACTGAACAGGATGAGCATGAGGGAGAAGGGAGCTGTTCTGAGAACGGACTTACTATTCCCATGAAGAAAAGCCGGATAACAACCGACTGGATGGAAAGGCTGCCCCCACGCATCAGATTCTGCCAGACAAGGAGTGCTGTTGGCTGTTGACTCATGCCTAGCAAGTACTCCTTAGAGACACTTGCTGCTGTTAGAATGGTCTGCTCTTAAAGGACCAGCGTGGACCAGAAGTGGAAGATGCATGCTTGTGTCCACACAGCTGCTGGGTCTGTCGCCCTACCAGAAAGGTCTTCTTACCCTGTGCAGGGAGTGGGGGGGGGGGCAGGTAATGAAAGACACAGTTGAGCCAAGCCAGCTAATGTGGAGACTCGCTGAGCTTCCGGTCCAAGTTCAGAGATTCCCACGTCCATGCATCCAGAGATCCTTAGGAAACCATGTGCCATCCTGCCACAGAAGCCAGAAAGAAGGAGCTGTAATGCTTTGCTGGGTTTGGAGAGCCCAGGCTAGAGTTACAGATCAAGATGGCCAAAATGTGTCTATGCTGGGCAAAGCCAATGAGGTGATTGCTGATGGCCAAACAGCTTTTCCCCTTTTTTTCTAATCAATGGACATAAGGTCTTAGTTCGGAAAGATGAATAAGTCTAGAGGGCTGACAAACAGCATCATGTGTGTAATCAATGGTACTATGCACTCAACATTTGATGAAGATAGAGTTGGCAGACTGAAGACAGCTGCCCAAGCCTAATGGCACGAGTTCAATCCCTAACACCCACATGGTGGCGAGAGAGAACCGACTCCTACAAGTTGTCCTCTGACCACCACTTTCATGTCAGGGCATACATGTGCATATGCATGCACACTTTTCTTAACGTAAAAAAAATTAACTTGATTAAGAGAGTGGTTCTTGTATTCTAACCTCAGTTGAATTAATACCTATGTGTTTGAACACTTGCCTCTTTCCTATATGTAAACGACACACATGACAAACTACCTGACGCCATCTTCCCTGTTGTCTTACCGCCCCTGCAGTACAAGGAGACCAACACCCTCATCAACACCATCCTTGAGGTTCAGCCAAGATCCTTCTCGGGTGGCGAGGGGAAGAGCAATGATGAGATCGTCCAGGAGCTTGTTGCTTCAATCCGGACCAGAGTTCCAGGTGAGAAATATTTCCTGGCACCCACCCGTGATGGGGGCTTTAGGAACAAACCCAGAGAACTAAATGGTAAGCAGATGTGGAGGCTTAATTTCCTTCATAGACTCTCTCTCCCTGGAGAGCTCGCCTCACGTGGAGTTCCCCAGTCCTGTCTGGAAACCTACTGCACCCCAGCGGCCCACCTGCCAGGATCGAGAGGAGCCACCTGGCTTACCACCCACACGACTTCAGCCAGGCTTTGCTCCGAGCTGATTCTAACGTCTCTGGACTTGTGGCATCCGAGACAGTAGCTGCTGGCAATGCATGGCAGATTGTTAAATTTTGACATCGAGTCCTTCGTTGCACTAAGCATTTTAAATGCTTGTGTCTTGGTCAGCACAGATGGGGCCATTTCCATCATCATATAAAGCTTTGTTAGAGCCCTGTCCTCAAATCCACCTCAGTATTTTCCTTACTAAGGAGAAGTGGCTACTTTAACCTTATTTGCTGGTAATTTATGGAATCTTCCTGAAGGATCACGAGAGAGCTACTCTCCCACTTCCCTGAGACTGACAATATAGTTACGTCCCCAGATCAATTGTTCATGAGCAGAAGTGATGTCATACCAAGGGAGAGAAAACTGAGTTAGAGAAGAAGAGCCCCTGACAGAGTCCTGGCAGTACTCTAAAGGCTTCCGGCTGAAAAGGATTCGTGTGACCCAAGGAGAATCCTGATCTTCCCCAACCCACAAGGGGCAGGCCCCCAAAACTTGGGCAGGGAGTTCTGTTAATGTTGAAGAAAACTGCCAGTTAGTTTAGGGAGCAGCTTCTTCTAAATAAACACAGTGGGGAGGGGGAGCAGCAGTGATGCCAAGATGAGGGCAGTGGAGACCGTGAGCTTTCTCCAGATGCCCAGTGACGCAGAGATTTTCTACCCATGGTAAAGCTCACACGTACACTCTGAAGTGGGAAGCACGCTTCATGGAGTTTATGCTTTCCTTGTGAAATGAGAAGCAGGCCATCTGCCATGGTTGAGAGCAAAAGGTCCGACCACTCCGCAGAACTTAGGGGCTTGGAATGCCCCTGGGGTGCAGGGGAGACAGTAAGGCTCTTGTAACCACAGCTCTATGGTCCGGAGAGACAGCAGAGAGATGGTCCTCCAGCAGCCCGATTGTGAAGGCTCAGGAAAGAATCTGGTCTGTGTGCAGCGTATCTTAGAACCCCTTATCTGCTCACTCACGCCGCAGACATTCAAGGAAAATGCAATTCCTTTCTTCATCCTAGCCCATGTGGCTCATTTGGACCTCCGTTTTGTAGGACTGGGGTTGGAAGGACATATCATTCCCCCTCCAGTTTGACTCCAGTCTTTGAGTGATGCTCAGTAACTTGGGATACATTCAAGTCTCTCTCCGCCTCTGTCTCCCAGTCCCACCCCCTCCTTTCCCGGAGGTAGCGCGGATATACCGGGAAGAACAAGATTTACGCACTTATATTCAAAGGGCGGTGCCGGGGGTAGGAGGGGTGGAGGGAGCGGGTCCCCAGCCCTCTGGCCTCTGGATTGTCGCTTGTCAAATGAGCCATCACTATGGTGGGTAGCATTTGCCACCAAGGTATTCGGAGTTCTGCTTTTCTAGTTCTGCCAAAGCGAAATGTGTCTTGTGTGAAGTCAGGATGACTTGTGGGAGTCGGTTCTCTCCCTTTAACTGGGTCTGACTCAGGGACTGAACTCGCATTAGGAGGTTTAGCAGCAGGCACCATTACCCACTGACCCATCTGCCCAGATGTATTTTCTTAAGCCTCCCTGTCACTCCACACCCCCTGTGGAGAGTGACTCACAGGATCCCCTCACTCAGACCTGCAGGCTCCAAGCCGCACTGACTTCTGTTCCACTCGCTTAGGCTCAGATCCTCCCCCATGGTTACCAGAAAGGGAGCCGGCTGCCCTTCACTTGGGTACATTCATGCCTTCCTTCCACACTACCCCAGTCAGGGTCTCTTGTGCTCTACCTCCCTGTGGCCAAGCCAAAGTTCAAACCGGCACAGAAGACGAGCACCGCCATGACAGGGAGTGAAATACTGTCTCTCTCTCTCTCTCTCTCTCTCTCTCTCTCTCTCTCTCTCTCTCTCTCTCTCTGGTTTCCATTCGTTTAAGCCTTATTGTTTTGTGACTGATTGTATGTAAACACAGGTGGATCATCAGAGACTTGTAAGTTTTAAAAATGGTGTCAAATTTAAGCTCTTGCTTAAATAATGAGAGAAAATAGCTTTAGAAAAATACATAACAAGAAGCCAGGCCCAGTGAGAAGGCTCCGTGGGTAAAGTGCCCATCTGGCAAGCCTGAGGGCCTGTGTGCACACAAAGGTGGAAGGAGAACAAACTCCTCAGAGTTGCCCTTTGACCCCCACAGGCACGCCATGGCATGCATATACCTGCACTCACATGTCCTGTGAAAACACAGCAGTAATACACACCATATTTTAAAGGAGAATCCCATGATGGTTGCAGTGTTGTGAGGATGGAAATCAAGGATGTTTGGTCTGAGAAGTCAACTGTGTGTGTTTCAGAAGTCCTGCAAATGGAGGGAGCTTCCGAGAGCCTTTTTGTCAAGGACGCTCAAGGCCGCCTGGACTCTCTGACCACCGTCCTTGGCCAGGAAGTGGACCGGTTCAACAACCTGCTGAAGTTGATACATGTATGAATGCTTCCCTCCATCTTTGCCTCTGGGTAGCCGAGCCTTATGGAAAACGCTAGAAAAACACGAATGTGCTTAAAAGCCTCTGTCCTAGCGTTTCTAAGCTTCTGTTTGGCTGTGCTATCCTCAGACCCAGGCTGTGTATGGTTGAGTCAGTATTTCCTTGTCCTAGCAGTGGCTGTGTGAACATGTGACATTACAAACCCCCAAGCTCCTCACTGACCTGCCTTAAAGTTTTAGAATTACTGTCGGGGCTGGAGAGATGGCTCGGCGGTCAAGAGCACTGGCTGCTTGCTCTAACAGAGGACCTGGGTTCAATTCCTGGCACCCACATGGCAGCTCACAGCCACCTATAAGATCAGTCCCAGGGGATCAGTTTCCCTCTTCTAGCTTCCACAGGCACATATGTGGTACGCATGCATATACACAGGCACACATGCATATACACAGGCACACAACACTTAAGCATATAAAATAATAGAACACATAGATTTACTTAAAAAATAATAAAGACAACACATGAGGAGTAATACCAAGGTTGTCTTTGCCGCATGCATGTACACACACATGCTCAGTTACACACATAAGAACTGTGAAAGCCATTGTCCCCTCACCCAGTAATTATGCCTGTAATAATCTTTTTTCTTCTCCCAGATTTCTCTAGAAACACTCAACAAAGCCATTGCTGGACTTGTGGTGATGTCCGAAGAAATGGAAAAAGTGTATCAGAGTTTCCTCAACAACCAGGTTCCCTCTCTTTGGTCTAACACAGCCTACCCATCGCTGAAGCCGCTGGGATCGTGGGTCAAAGACCTTATTCTGAGGACTGCATTCATCGATGTACGAGAGATTTCACTTGTGTGGGTTTTGATGGATTGACAGCTTGTCTGGCCCTAAATTTCTGAGGGTGCACTGAGTAGCAACTGTTAGGAATCATTTGATTCTGGAGAAACAGAACCTTCCAGTATGGCTTCACGTTGAAAGTCTTAAGTAGATTATAATGCCATTTTCCCTAAGCTCTTATCTATATATTGGTTTTCAACTTCGGGCCATTCCTGAAGCTTTAGCTGCAGTGTATGGCCTCATAGTAAGGTGCAAACATGACATGGCTCCACATAGCCAGATGTACCTTGGCTGCCCTAGCCTCTTGTCCCTCGTGGTTTCAGGCTGAAGGGGAATGGACCAGCAGTAATATGAGGGGCGGGGTTAGATGCCACATCGATTAGACGTCACCCCCCCCCAAACACAGCTCTCATTTAGATGGTGCGTTCACCTCAGAAATGAAGTGCCTCATGAAATCATGTCTTTCCCTCAGCTGTGGCTCAAAAGAGGACGGCCCAAATCCTTCTGGATTTCCGGGTTCTTCTTTCCTCAAGGATTCCTCACAGGTACTGGTGCCTCCTCTAGGAAAGCCTCATGGAAAAGGTCGTGGCTGCCAAGGCCTGACTGGCCCTGCTGACCCTGCTGATCTAGGACAATCTAGAATTACTCTTCCTCCATCCCTGGGCGTGGGGGTAGGGAAGAGATGCTCCCTGGTAAACTAATCCTTGCCCCTCGCTGGTGATCTATGCTTGGGTTTGATTTAGGCTAAATCCATGAATAGAAAGCTCTCAGTTCAACATTCCTTGTGACAGAACCCTCCTATCCCCTAACCTCCTTCCGAGCTTTCAGACGCTGGTCCCCGTACATGCCCCCGCTCCGGGCAGCTTCCTCTCTCTCAGAGACACTTTCTATTTTGAGTCAGGGTCTCCTGTAGCCCACATCGCCTTGACTTCATCGTACAGTCAAGGATGACCTTGTTCCTAATCCCACTGCCTCCACACAATGCTGGGGATTGAGCCCAGAGCTTTGTGCATCTAGGCAAGCACACTTCCCACTGAGCAACATCCCAAGCATGGCTGGAAAGTCCCAGAGGGACCCAGACCGTGGGCTTCTGGACACCCAATCCTCAGTTTGTCTCATTTCTATTCCCTGATAAACAGCACATATAAGCAAGCTGGTCAAAATTCTGAATTTAAGCAGACTTATCCTAAAACTTTCTCGTGAGTTTGTCTCTCATGGCAGGGCAATAGCCTTGAAGCTTAGCTCTCCTGCCCTTTGTTTATGGTTTGTTTACTCATTTGTTTGTTTGGGGTTTGTTGGGGTTTTTTGCTTGGATTTTTGTTTTTTGTTTTCTGGGGGGGGGGAGTTCATTGGTTAGTTGGTTGGTTAGTTGGTTGGTTAGTTAGTTAGTTAGTTAGTTAGTTAGTTAGTTAGTTGGGACAGAGTCTCATTATGTAGTCCTGGCTAGGCTGGAGCTCATTATGGAGAACTAGGCTAGCCTTGAATTTACAGAAATCTGCCTGCTTCTCCGCCAATGCAATAATCCAAATCAGACCAAATCAAACCAAATCAGAAAAAGCCCAGGTTTAATTGATACCAATGCTCCTGGGTGGCCTTCCAGCCCCCAAGAGAGGAGAAAGGGAAGGAAGATGAGAAAACCATGTGTTTGTTCTCTGGGATACAATTTAAATACCCTGTGGGAGTGGCCTTGAGCATCTCTGGGGAGGGGTCATCATTTGGCGGGCTTTCTCGGAGGTAGAGTCTGGACTAAGGCAACTCTCGGGGGGAAAGACCTTGGGATGGAACTTCCACCCAAACATTCCCGACTCTTTGGGTATATGGATGCCAGAGGCTGGGGTGATGCTTCCACCCAAACACTATACTCTATGAACTAATTCCATGTAGACATTTGTTAACAGTTTCAGTTTCTTTTTAAATTATTTTTCCTTATATTTATTTGTTTGGAGGGAGGGAAGGAGGGAGGGGAGGTATGTATGTCACAAGACAGATGTGGAGGTCAGGGGACACCTTGCTGGAGTTGGTTCTCTCCTTCCACTGTGTAGGTTCTAGGGATCAAACTAATCAGGCTTGCAGCAAGTACCTACACCTGCTGAGTCACCCCCCCCCCCAGGCCCAATAAGGGTTTCTATGGAGAGGAAGTTCTCTGATGCTATCACAGCAGGGTGAACGGGAACACCAGTGCTTTAGTATGTGTGGAGGAGCATTAAAAGACCGACCTTTTTCTACTTTCAGGAACTCTTCAGAACCATGCTCGAAAATATAATTTGCCTATAGATGAACTGAGTTTCAAGTATAACATGATTCCAGTCTACCGAAATCAAGCCTCAGTGATAGAAGCTGCCAAGGACATTAAGTTTGGAGAAGAACTGCCCATGGACCTGCAGGTATCGTCCACCTGACTGCATGGCAAAGCTTCTATCCCACTGTCAGTGGAGAGTTGAGGCGGTCTCTCCTGCCCACCACCCCCATTTACGGAAGTGGGAGAAGAGGGTGGCACCCAACCCCAAAGGCTAGCACCTCAGCAGCAACTGGACAGGAACTTCTCAAATGTAGGCCAATTTATAGAAATGTTTTCTTCATAAAGTTATATTATTTAGATCCAGACAGCAGTAGTCTCCATCTTACAGGGGCAGTATAATAAGACATTGAAAACAGAGTTTCAAAATGAAACAAACTTGAGTTTGAATCCTGGCTCTACCCTTCACCATCCATGCATGCTAAAACAATTGCTTACATGTCTGAACTTTGGTGTTCTCATCTATAAATTGGGGCTGGTGGGAGCTGGTGGGGGCTGGAGAGATGGTTCAGTGGTTAAGAGCACTGCTGCTCTTCCAGAGATCCTGAGTTCAATTCCCAGCAACCACATGAAGGCTCACAACCATCCATAATGAGATCTGGTGCCCTCTTGTGGCCTGCAGGCAGACATACAGGCAGAGCACTAAGTACATAATTCTTAAAGTCTTTTAAAAATAAGTAAGTTGGGACTGATGACAGGACTCCAAGAATGAAGAGGCACGTGTCATATAGGCAACACAAAGTTCATTCACAACACTCCACCACACTATTATAGACGAAATTTGTCTGCAGCAGCCACTCGGCCCCCTCCTGTTGTCTTGATATCCGTTCTAACGTTAACCACAGTAAATAGCTAATAGGTGTGTGCTATAGGGTCAGTCTTAATGGTTTCACACTCATCAGATGGTCAAAGAGATATATAATCTATCTCCTAGAAGGATCCCCGGATCCTCAAGGGGCCTTGCTGCGAAGGATGGATGATAATTCCAGCCCTTATCTCCCTCTGCTTCTCCAGAGGGAAAGAGAAGTCATTACTCATCATGTCAGATGGACTAAAGTAGCCATCACTGGGTTTTCCAGAGGCATCCCCAATTCTGCATCCTGGTAGGGTGTGGACAGCATCAAATTCAGTACCAAACAGGTCAGGGTATCCTACCTCTCAGATCTCTAGGGTACCTCTCTAGAGATAAAAACCACTGTTTTTAGAGGTGCTTGGTGAAGCGGTGGCTCAAACTCTAATCCCTTTTCCTCCACTCACCCCTAAACTTATGAATATCTTTCAGTTGCCCTCTCCTGAAGATGGAGTTCTTGTTCATGGGATGTTCATGGATGCTTCTCGGTGGGATGATCAAGAGATGGTCATAGAGGACGCACTGCCAGGACAGATGAACCCCATGCTGCCTGTAGTTCATTTTGAACCACAACAAAACTACGAGCCAATCCAAACACTCTACCACTCCCCACTCTATAAGACAGGAGCGCGGGCAGGAACACTTTCAACTACAGGTGAGGATGCTCTTAGATTTGTACATTAGACTGGAGGGGCAGGCCAGCACCACCTGTGGCTCTTACAGAGAACCTAGGTTTGATTCTTAGCATCTGCAAGATGGCTGACAACTACTTGTAATTCCAATTCCAAAGGATCCAGTGCCCTCTTCTGGCTTCCAGGGGCACTACACACATGTGCTGCCCAGACAAGCAGGCAAGACACCCATATACATAAAAACAAATAAGTATGTTTTAAATAAAAATCTCAGTCAAAACCCAAATACTGCTGGCACACACCTTTAATCCCAGCATAAGCAGAGAGTCTGTGAACTCAAGGTCTACATGGTGAGTTCCAGACTCACCAGAGGTACATAGAAAGACTGTGTCTCAAAAATTAAAGAAAAAAGCCAGATGCTGGTCATTCAGTCAGTACAGTGCCTGCCCTGTATGCACAACATCCTGTGTGAAGTCCTCAGCGCTGTGTAAAACTGTCTGTGGTGGTATGCTAATCCCAGCACTCTTGGTCAAGGCAAGATGACTAGAAGTTCAAGATCATCTTCAACTACTTAGCAACTTTGTGGGGCTAGCCTGGACTGTGAGACTCTCTATCTATCTATCTATCCATCTATCTATCTATTTATCTATCTATCTATCTATCTCCCTATCTCTCTCTCTCTTACCCCTCCCCACACACACACACTCCTGGACTAAAAGTGAACCTCAGTTATAGAACACTTGCCTGGCATGGAAAGTTCATGAGTTCAATGCCTAGGAGAGACAAAAAAAAAGGGAACTCTGCCAAAAACAATGCTGACTAATTCACTAAGAAATTTACTGGTCCAGTTAACTAGATTTAAGATGGAAGTACCTGTGCTGGAGAGATAGCTCAGCAGTTAAGATCATTTGCTGCTCTTGCAGAGGGCTGGAATTCCATTTCAAGCACTAATATTAGCCTGCAACTCCAGCTCCAGAGGAACTGTCTCCCTCTTCTGGACTCTTCAGACACATGCACTCACGTGCATATACCCCTACATAGATACACACACACACACACACACACACACACATGTAGGTAAATAAAATTAAAAGAAAACACATTTATAAATGTTGAAGTTGTATTTGTAGTGATGCTGGGTGTACATGGATATCATAAACTTAGTGTTTGCTTCTGTTGGACCCTAGGGAGTAGAAAATAGAGTTTAATGGACAGAGACTTACAGTTCCAAAATGATGGACTGAAGAGACACTAAAAGCACTCCTTTGCCAAATAAAATCTGGCCATTTTAAAATGAGCTAAGTGAAAGCTGTGTTGCAACACTCTAAATGAACCTGAGATACAGTCCTCACAAGGGGCAGAGAGAAAGAAAGCCATCTCTACAGATAATATGAGAGCCTGTGGGCCAGTGAGATGGCTCAGGGGGTAAAGGCTCTTTCCACCAAAACCTGAATTTGATCCCCAAGACCCACATGATAGAAGGCAAGAACTGAATCCCACAAGTCACCCTCTGACTCACATCTGTGCCATGTTATGTGCAGATGCACACAAACACACACACAATAATAATAATAATAATAATAATAATAATAATAATAATAATAATAATAAATGTAGCTTCTTTAAAAGAACAATAACTTTTTCAAAAAGAAAGAGACTGCTGAAGAATATGCTGAGAAAACCCTTCAAAATACAGCATGGTGTGGGGAAAATCTGACATTGTGTAAAGACCTCAATACCTCATATTTATCTAGCAGGCAACTTAAGAGAAAGTAAGAAAACAGGAGAGGGAATATTGGCAAAGAAAAGCAACTGGTGGTTCCCTAAAACTGAAAAATTGTCCTTGAACTCAGAAATCTCATCAAGTGGAAGGGAGGGATGCTTTTTAAAATGGGACATGGGAAGGGATGCATGGATATTTGCAGAGTGTTCAAGGAAGTATCCAGCACACAGCTAATACTGTCTGAGCAAACCAGGCACTGAACAATGTTCATGATGAAAATTCTTAGGAGATTACTAGACTGGTCTGGGGAATTCTTTAACCTAGTGATGGTCACTGTCTAAATTTGAGTTTCTATTGCTGTGAAGAGACACCATGATCATGGCAAACCTTATAAAGGAGAACATTTAATTGGGGCTGGCTTACAGTTCAGAGGTTTAGTTCATTATTATCACAGCAGGAAGCAAGGCAGAATGCAGGCACACGTGGTGATGGAGGGGTAGCTGAGAGTTCTGCAGGCAACAGGAAGTGAACTATATCCCACACTGGGTGTAGCTTGAGCTTATGAGACCTCAAAGCCCACCTCTGCAGTCACACACTTCCCCCAACAGGGCCACACCTCCTAATAGTGCCACTTCCTATGAGCCAAGCATTCAAACATATGAGTCTCTTGGGGCCATACCTATTAAAATCACCACAGTTAACTAGAAAGGGCAATTTGTTAGAGCACCTGAACACCAATACTGCTTTCTCCCTAGATATGAATATGAACTTTTGAGTGACAAGATTGGATACAAAACTCATGAGCTCCTTTCCTTTAGAGATGGTGTCCTAGTCCTTTTGTGCTACTTAAATCTAACATTGCAGCCAAAAGCAACCTAGGGGTGGAAAAGCTTTATTTGACTTATACTTCCAGGTCACCAGCTGTCATTGTGGGAAGTCAGGGCACTAACTGAAGGCAGGAACATGGAGGCAGGAATCATGGAGGAATGTTGCTTGCTGGCTTGGTCACAGGCTCATGTTTAGCTTTCTTATGTAGCCCAGGACTACCAACCTAGGGTTAGCACTCCCCAGGGTGGGTTGGACCCTCTTACATCATTTAATAATCAAGATAATCCCCACTGACTTGCAACAGGCCAATCTTATCTAGGCAATTCCTCAATCAAGACTTTCTTCTCAGGTGTCTGTGGGCCGTGGCAGGTTAAAAATTAAGACTAACCAGGATCAAGGGGCCATATATTAAATCCTTTCCGCTGTAATGTATCATGAAAGAGTTCTGATATAACACTACCTTAGCCTCAGGAACGCAATGACCAAACTTCAAGCACTCACTGCACTCAGCATGGCCTCTGGGAGGCTGTTGGAAGCTTCTCGGTGTAGAAAGTCAAGCTGACCTCATAACAGATGTGTTGTGGTCTCTGTGTGCTAGCCCACATCCAACTGACCACGGTGGTGTCGACTCAACCATCATCACTGGTTAAAGGAAGCATCAGTACCCGGCTGCTGACTGCACCTCAGCACTACCCAGAAAGCCTTAGCCAAAACAATAAGAACATGAAATGAGAACTTGGATTTGGAAAGAGGAAACAAAACTGTTATTTGCCTACATAATTGATCACATGGAAAAAGGCAAAGAATTTCCAGAAAAGGGTCAACTACAAATGATAGTAAAAAACAACCGCTGTGTAACCATCAGCAGAATTATTGGTGGAGAACTCTTGTTCAGCAGTTTGAAGTCCCGAGTTCAATCCCCAGCACTGACAAAATGTTAAGAACTTAACAGGATCCGGTCCTCATGCTAGCACACACCTTTAACCCCAGCATCCGGTGGGCAGGAACAGGGGGAATATCTGTAGCCTGAGCTACACAGTTAGACCCTATCTCCCAACAAATTAACAAACAAAAGCAGTCAATAGAATCCCTATGTTCCATCGAAAACAAATGGAAACAAAAAGTAAAAGAAAAGGTCTGGCTCCACTAAGAACCCAGTCAGTCAGACTAGGAGCAAACCCGACAAGAACAACGTAGCTCGTGGCTCCTGAGGTCAGCCACAGCAAGGCTCATGAATAAGTGGAGAACCTGAGCCATGTCCACAGTGGGAAGAGTCGCTGTTATCAGGATCCCAACTCCCTCCTCAATTAATCTCCGAATTTAAAATGCTCTCCTAAAACTGTTGCGAGAGCTAACTCTTCTGGTGCTTGTGTGAAATGGAAACAAAGAACAGCAGCCCTTCCTTCGAGTAAAATAAAACAGGAGGTCTGTTTCTAACAGATGCAGCCACAGTAGCTACAGCAGTGTGCCCCCACCCCAGGGCTCCCCAGGTCCACCAGACGCCCCCTGGAGAGAGAGCCAGCACCGCTGTGGGTCTGTGAGGACCTGAAGTGATAGCAGCGCCTCGGAAAGTTGGCCAGGGATGGAGAAAATAGTCCACAAGTGGCGCTGGAGAACGTTTAGGTTTAGGTTCTCGCCTCATATTACATATGAAAGCTTCAATTAGCCCCGGAGAAGTGGCTCAGCAGGGAGCGCCCAGTTGTCACTCTTGCAGAGGACTGGAGTTCGGTTCCAGAACCCACATCGCGTGGTTCATGACAACCTGTGATTCTCTCTCCAGGGCCTTTGATGCCCTCTTCTGGCTGATAGGCACATACCTGCAGATACAGATTTTAAGTTAGATCATTGATAGGTATTTGAGGCTTATTCACCAAATTTTAAAATGCTTAGCTCCTAATGGCATGGTTGTGATAATCACCAGTGACTGCTCAGCTCCTGAAAAGTCAATCAGGTGTGAGCATGCTTCCTAATGGAGGTCCAGATCACAGGGAACTGACCTTACCAAAGCACTCAGCCCTGGATGTAAGCACATCTCTGTCTAAGCTTCCTTCACAAGTCCAGAGCCCGGGAAATCTAGTGGGGCCAACAGCCTGGTTGTGTCAACAAATATATTGTAGTGGGTGGTAAAGAGGCGGGGGGGGGGGGGGACTTAGAATTCAAGGGGATTTAGGGCACACGTCATTGCTGTGAGGCAGAGCCCTCACTTGAATTCTGAATCAAACGGTCAACTACCAATGCACTATACACGTATCATCTGTATATGCACACTTGGAAAAGTTTGAACAGCTATTAGAAATTAACATCTTAGCTATGTAGTTGTTGAGTCTTTTGGAATCATGATTGAGACACGTGCTAAAATAAGGGCAGCAAAAATGGTCACCTGGTATTTGCTTCAGAACCATCGAGGCTACGTGAGGAAGTGTGTAAGGAGAGATAGCCAACGAGGAGCGTCTATGTTTCCATCTGTCCACAAAGGGGAAAACTGCATATGATCAAACGCGAACAGTGACCCTAGCTAATGTCAGGCTAACCAGCCTGTTCCAGCAGCCTCTCCGTATGTCTTAGAACGACACGATAATGCTGTTTGGAAACTGGACGAATGACTGTCCACGTCTCTTGTTAGCTGCGGCAGCATAAGGAAGATGAAAGCAGGCAGGCTCCTGTGGTGATGGAGACTGGAGATATTCTCACATATAAAATGTGTTTCTTCACGAAGGGGTCCCCGCCCACCTCAGAGCAAGTTCAGCTAAGGACCTGTGCAGGCCCTGGTCCTGCCTGCAGGCAGCAGCTTTCCCTGAGCAGGCTCTGTAGTCCTAAAGCCCATTGGATAGCCTCTGTTCAAGCACCCTAATCCTCTGGAGGATGCAGCCTTTATTTCTGCAGCCTTTTCTTTCTTATTTATTCATTCCTTTCTTTTGAGGCAGGGTCTCACTGTGTAACTCTGGCAGCTTGGAACTTGCTATGTAGACCAGACTGGCATCAAATTTACAGAGATCCACCTGTCTCTGCCTGCCCAATGCTGGGGACAGACGTGAACCACCACACCCAGACTTCAATTTATTTTTAATTATGTTTATTTGTGGTGGGCGTGTGGAGAATATGTATACCTGCATGCACATCCCCACAGGGACTAGAAGAGGGCATCAGATCCCTTGGAACTGGAGTTACAGGTGGCTGTAACTGCCTGACACTGGTGTTCATATATATACACTCCTAACCATTGAGCCATCTCTCCAACCCTCCTACATCCTTTTCTTACACACATTCAGCTGCCATTTGCCTTCTAGTTGTCCTACTTTTGCAGCTACAAATATCCTCCATTCCCCTGGTCTCCTCCAACCAGTTTCTCTCCACCCACTGGGTCCTGCTCACCAGCTCCTGCAGCCGCTTATGAACTAACCATCCTGAGGCTTAACATTAATTACATACCCTTTGGCCTATTAGCTCAGGCTTCTTATTAACTAACTCACTCTTACATCTTAAATTAACCCATTTCTATTATTTTATATTTTACCATGAGGTTCATGGTTTGTTACCTCTTGCTTCTTGGGCAGCTACATGGCATCTGCATGACTCCGCATGACTCCTCTTCTATCTCTGCTTGGGCTTCCCGCCTTATTCTATTCTGCCCTGCCTTAGGCCAAAACAGCTTCTTTATTAACCAATGGTAATAAAACCCTTTCACAGCGTACAGAGGGGATCCCACTTCCCCCTCATAAGCAGCCCACCTTTGCTTTCTCTAAACACAGCCCACAGTACAGCAACTGTGTGCTTGCTGTAACCATCCTGTTTTGTCAGAAGCACAAGACCTCTGATGTCAGCCCTCCAGGATCCTGGTCCAAGTGGATATGTGACATGAGCCACACACATCTATCCCAATCATCTCCACGTGATGGAGATGGTTATTGTCTAACTCTGAGTCATCACAGAGTATACTGTATGGTGAACCCCTTAGGAAACAGTGGTGAGAGGCTTTGGGAAGGCAGCTAAATTCATTTCTGGCCAACAGAGAACTGATTCCACTTAAACACAGTGACTGTAGGGGGTTGGTTATGTCCCAAGTCCTTCTCCAAACCTGGAGCCTCATGTGTTTGAGGCGCTGATTGCCTATGGGGACGTATACACTGAGCTGGCACCCAAAGAAGCATGAAGAAGGGAAATGTGACCTTAAAAGGGGGTGGTTAACCAGTAAATACATTAGAATACTGTCTGGCTTGGCTGGCCATTGAACTTGGGTTGTCGCACTTGAAAGCCTGATATTCAATGGGACACGATATCAAAGAGAAGGTAGAAGTATCCTCTGCTGGGTACACCACCCTTCCCTGATGTTCATCCACACTGATGGCATCTGAGAAAACAGCACTGAAAGAAGAAGTTCCCACCTGCGGACAATAGTATCTTTTCAATAGCCCCTTAGTGGCAAGGAAAGACACTTTGAGTGACTTTTTCTATTGAATGACTGAACACTGAAGACAGAATGCCTGTCACTACGTTTATTTATTTCAGGATCCCAAGACCCTTCCAGTGCAGGATGGAATGCAGGATGGATGGATGGATGGATGGATGGATGGATGGATGGATGGGTGGGTGGATGGATGGATGGATGAAGGAAGATGGATGGATGGATGATGGATAGATGGATGGATGGGTGGGTGGGTGGGTGGATGATGGAAGGATGGATGATGGATGAGTGGGTGGATGATGGATGGATGGATGGATGGATGGATGACCACATGAATAGATGCCCTAACTACTGTTAGATACCCCTATGTCCCACTGAAATGTCAGGCCTAAATCCCAGCCCAGTGACCTACATTCAGACTATAGAGAACCTGAAACATACTCATCAGTTACAAGTCTAAGCAGGCAGACCCGAAAGCACCATGCTTCTAAAACCTCATTCTGTATGGCATGAAACTGGGACCTTTAGGGACTGTGCCCAGCATCTTCTGGTTCAGCCAGGTCTCTCAGTATCTCATCTCTGTGAATCCAGAGGTTACTCTCTAATTAACAGCTCTTCTCTCCCACCGCACCCCCACCCCTCTGGTGTCCTTTTCTAGGCCATTCCACCAACTTCGTGGTGACCGTCCTCTTACCCTCCAAGCGGCCCAACGACTACTGGATCTCCAAGGGATCCGCGTTGCTCTGCCAGCTGAGTGAGTGATGGGGCCGTGCTCATCCAGAGGTCCTCCCTGATGGAGAGAAAGTGACTTCTAACCTGACCTAAGTGTACCTGCTGCAGCTGTCGTTTCTCCCATGACCAAAAATAAAGTGGTTTTGCGTTGTTCCTCTTGGA
The DNA here is from genome assembly GCF_014885135.2 of Alexandromys fortis. Taxonomy (NCBI): domain Eukaryota; kingdom Metazoa; phylum Chordata; class Mammalia; order Rodentia; family Cricetidae; genus Alexandromys; species Alexandromys fortis. Next base: position 286,918 of record NW_026068207.1, read on the forward strand.
AATCCCAGCTATGACGTGGAGGTGACGGATTCACACATATCCTAGTAAACGCACTCCCCAACTCCATGTGGAAGCCAGACTGCTTCTCTTTAGTGTATGGTTCAGAGCCCTGGGAAGAACAAGGAGTCGGCTCCTTCTTCACACAGGCTCCCTTCCTTGTCACACTTGTATGAGAGCCCAGAGTGCATGTTAGACACATGGCCCCAGATACTTCTGTTTCTAGACTTAAATAAAGCTCTCAAAAGCCTAACATGTAGAAGGACAGTCCAGTAATAGCAACAACCATCAGGGGTGTCCAACCTTTTGACATTCTGACATGGCCTTGTCACCCACAAAGTTCACCTTTGAAAACTGTGCAATCAAATTGATTATGCAAAAATAGTGGGGAAAAAGTCCTATTGTGTGTGTGGTATATGTTTGTGTTCATGTATGTATGTGTGTGTCAGTATGTGTAAATTCATGCTACCACAGTGTATATGTGAAGGTCAAAAGGCAGTCCTCACTGTCCACTTTGAGACAGGGTCTTTCTCATTCATGGCTGCGTATACCCGCATAGCTGTATACCAGCATAGCTGGCCCATCAGCTGTCCCAGAAGGAGAGGCCTGGGATTTCAGACATGCTACTATGTCTGGCTTTTATATGGGTTCTCGAGACTTCAGCTCAGGCTGTCAGGCTTCTGTGGCAACCACTCTGCACACTGAGCCATCTCTGTCATCCTAAACCTTACACTTAAGAATAAACAGTGCCAAAATTGGCCATATCCCAGTTGGGTGCATCTAAGCCCAGGAAATGACTGGGAAGGAGTGCATGGAAGTCTCCAGAGGGACTGAGAAGATGGTTTGTTTTCTGTGGGAACTTGAGGACTTGGGTTTGGCTCTCCGACATCCACAAGAAAGCTGAGCTTAGAGAATCTATAACCGCAATGCTAGGAGCGAGAACACAGAGAGAAGAGGATTCCCTGGACAGCCAGCCTAGCCAAATGGATGAACTGCAGGGTCACTGAAAGACCCTGTTCCAAAAAGTAATTTCGAGCATGACAGAGAAAACCCAAGGTCAACCTGCACCTGCACACACACATACAAACAAGCACATACAACACACACACACATACACACACACACACACACACACACACACCAGGAAAGGAAGGGGATCCAGAGCTTACAATCAGGCAATCTGGCTCTCCTAAGTCAGATGACTGACAAGCAGTAGTACTCTTCTTAGTCCCACCCAATCCTGGGCAACAATTCTGAGGTTTTGTGAGTCTCTGCACGGCCCAGGAGAACAGAAAGGGGGCCAACAGGTAAGAAATGCTGATCCCACTTGGGGCACAGTCAAGGCAGTTCATTCTGCACCTCCCAGTTCACTTGGATTCTCCCTAAGAGACCCAGTAAACATAAATACTAAATAACACAGAGGGAGTGGGTAGAGTAAAACCCGCTTTTTATACAAACAAAGCCAGCCCATCCCCCAGTGCCCTGGTTAGGGTTTCTATTGGTGTGAAGAAACACCAGTGCTGCACACCCATAGTTCCAACACACTGGGGGATGAGCTGGGAGGATCCCAAGTTCAAGACCAGCCTGGGCTGCATAACAAGACCCTGCCTCAAAGAAAACAAACATTCTCCTCGATTGCGTCTATCAATGTCTGACCAGACTTTGAAGAACAGAGACCAAAGGTTTGGCCTGGATCCTCTAGTTACTGTAAGAGGCTGTGTCTGTCCTGGAAGCTAGCATTAGCACAGAACACAGGACTTCAGAGGGACAGGCAAGCCTCCATGGCCACCATCGGGCTGTGGTGAGAGTTTCCATGGCGAGGAAGCTGCAGCTAGGGCCAGAGGGATGGTCTGTCTGTGACAGGGGCCTGGAGCTATAGGCATTAAGAGACAAAGACAAAGACTCAGTGCACAGTGGGAGCCATGGCAGTTTCCCACACCCCAGTGTCCACACAGTGACTTCTTATCTCCCTTCTTTAAAGATAGAAATGTGTGTTAATTCACTACCTCTGCGTGTTGGGCCCTTTCCACCAGAAACCAAATGACAGAACATTAAGATAGCTAACTGTCCTGAGGTTTCGTGACTGCTAAAAGCCTTGATAAAGGAAGGCCAGTTCAGGGTTCTCCCACGTTAGCCTCTGGTGATCTTGGGCACAGATCTAGCTCTCTGAGAACAGCCAGGCCATGAGGATTCCTCCTTGGCCCTCTCACCTAGTCTGTGCCTGTGTAAACACTGTGTAAACATGCCAAGCCAAGACAGGACAAGGTTATGGCCCATGACGTCAGGCTCACCAGGTCCTCTTAGCACAGCTGAGGAATAAAACGACTAAACCCATGGTCACCTAGAAAGGAAGTGGCCCGAGTTGAAATTCCTACACAGGGGAACTTAAGAGTCCATCAGCGGAGGAAGGTTAAGGAGGCACCATGGGACGTAGACAGTTGTTCGTCCTTTTACCTAGCTCTCTCCAGGTTGTCAGCTTTGATGCATTTAAAACTGAAACTTGGGGCTGGGCTTCGTGACCAAAAGCACTTGCTACTGCTGTTGAGGACCTAGGTTCAATTCCAGTGCCTATGTTGGCAGAAATTTTATAAAAGCCAGTTTCATGACGAGCCAGTGCCATCTCCTGGCCTCCATGGGCACCTGAACACATGGTGGGTATACCTACAGCCAGGTGCATACACATGAAAGTAAATAATCTTTAAAAATACAAGTCACACAGGACAGCAGGGGCCCCTTCAGTCCTTTCAATAACCTCCCCGCCCCCATTGCCATGGGCATAAAATCATGTCCTTCCCTTCTCGTTTACGTCTCTGGACATCTCATGCACGAATGTTTTTCTTCTAAGGCTGCAGCCAGAACTGCTTCAGCTTGCTATCCCAGGATCACTCCCTCCAGGACAGACTTTCGCTCAGTCCCCTGTGCCCCAGATCCCCGACTCCCTCATCATCCACCTGGTGTTTGCGAGGCACCTACGTGGCTCCAGATCGCTCCATCTGCTGATTCAGACTGCGCAGATCCTACTCATCAGATGTCACTTTGTCTGGTGGCTGCTTGACCTCGGCTAGAAGCACGCTTCCTCGGGAGGCTCTTCCTAAACCCAGACCATAGCTAGACCCCTCCAACATGCACACATGCATACACACATGCCTTGAGAATTACTAACTCAGAACCTGGCTTCCTTGACAGACTGTGCACTTCATGAAGGCAGGACCAATGTCTCTCCAGTTCACCCATCATGCACAGCATGCAGGCAGCCATAAGCACACCAAAGCTTGGGCCAAGGGACCGTGGATTCCAGCCTCTCTGGTGCAGCTCTTCCAGAGCGTACTGCCCTCCAGATGCACTCTTCTGGCCCCAGCGAGCACAGCCTAGCTGCTTTAAGATGTGCTTTCTTTGATCTCCAGTTCTAGTCAGCACACTCCTCTCTACAAGGCTTCCGCCTCCGAACAGGTACAAAATTGTCACAGAACTTCAATGGGGAAAAGAAGCTGAAAAGCTGAGTTCTTTGTGAGTTTCATTCTTACCTCAATCACCTTATAGTGAACCCTTCCACACATCCATGTTTATTCCAACAGGTATAAACGTGTAGCTTTTACCCAGGGCTGAAGCAGCTACAGACACACATCGGGAGAAGGCCACCCCGGGAGGGGCCTCCCATCTCTCCCAATGTGAGAGACATTTAAGAAGCCTTTCTATCCTGTGACCCTCCCTTCTGTCTGTGGCATTTCGCCTTCTGGGAGGATGGTGAGTTCAGCCCGCAGCATCTGTCCTCAGTCCCTCCGTTCCTTCTCTTCCTCTGATGTTCACACACACTGCCCAGCTCTAACCTGGCACAGAGACAGTGTCAGTGACACCTGCGGTTCCCATCTCTCCATGACAGCGTCCTTCTGTAAAGGGACACGCTCAAAGGAGAGAAGATATCCATACTTCAAAAGTAGAGCTGTCAAGAGTCACCGAAGTCAACCTTGATCCCTCCTCCTCCCCGACATTGGCACTGGGCTCAATCCACTGAAGCTTTAGGCTGCAGCTGAGCTCCTGGAGCTAAGTCGCTGATACCCAATCTCGAAAGCTTCCTGAAGATGCCTCATGAGATGCAGCCTCTTGTTTGGTGACATATAAATTGCCTTTCTTATGCTTAGTGCTTTGTATGACTTCAAGTCTTTGTACCCAGGACTCCCAGGTGTTTGTGGATAAAATCTTTGTTCTTGAGCTTTCCAAGGCAAGGGCCTCTCAACTGGGAGCTGTCCTAGCTAAAGAGGAAAAAGCCGAGGTGGCCCACAGTTATAGGGTGTGTGTGTGTGTGTGTGTGTGTGTGTGTGTGAGAGAGAGAGAGAGAGAGAGAGAGACAGAGACAGAGACAGAGACAGAGACAGAGACAGAGACAGAGACAGAGAGACAGAGAGACAGAGACAGAGAGACAGAGAGAGACAGAGAGATTTTCTGGTATAAGGGGATCTAAATGCCTCCGACTCCTGCTGCAGGAGGCTCTGGTTCAAAGTAAAGATGCCCTACAGAGATGGGGAAATTTCTAGGTTCCTGTTCAGTTCTCTCTCTCTCTCTCTCTCTCTCTCTCTCTCTCTCTCTCTCATTCTTTCTTTTTTCCAATGCTAGGGATCGAGCCCAGGACCTTGCACATGTCAGCTAAATGCCCCATCACTAAGCTACCTTCTCAGTGCCTACCCAACCCCTCTTTACTTTTTTTCTTCTTTTTTTTTGTTTTGTCTCATCTTGTTCAAGGCCGGCAATAGCCTCACCTCTGTATTTGTTATGCAAAGGACACTGACACTAAAAATAGAAACATGGATCCTAGGATAGAGTCTAGGAAGACAGCCCTGCCCAAACCAGCCCCTGTATTAGACCGTAGCTGAGAAATTGCCCTAGAAGGGCAGACATAGCATGATCATAACAAAGATTTTAGGACACCTAGAGACGGCATGCGAGGTGGGGCAGAGAGAGACCTAGAGACTAACAGACCCACACTGCAGGGTTCGGATTACATAAAGAACTGAACAGGAACCTATGATGCAGACACGCGTGCTATGTAGATGAAGATAGCCTTGAGTTTTCTATCTCCACCTCTGCTCCTTGAATGCTGGGAAATAGGCATGTACCATCAGTGTGTGGGGCTCTAGGGATGACGTCCAGGGCTTCATGTATATTAAGCAAGCACTCTACCCACTGAGCTACATCCCTGGCCTTGTATGAGCCCCTTGCCTATGAACCTTAATCCCACCCCTATTGAAGAGATGTCATGGTCTGAACCCCTCTTGAAAGTCCCAAGGACACAATTCCTGGATTTTGGAGATGAATCCTGAGGCCACGGCACCCCTCATTTCCCTGGTTTTTCTAATAGTTCCTGTCCCTGTCGGCACCTTTAACAAGAGGTTAGGGACAGGTCCTCTTGGGTAAAATTCCCTGCCCTACTTTACTTTCTGTTGCTGGTACTCCAACCAGAAGCAGTTTTGGTGGGAAAATGGCTTATTTCAACTCACACTTCCATCTGGAATGAGTCCACATTTGCAAGTACCTACAACTTCAAGAATGTATTGATATAAAAAAAAACTAAAAAAAAAAAAAAAAGAGAGAGAGAAAAAGAAAAAGAATCCAGGAGGAAAACTCCAGGCAAGAACCTGGAGAAGAAACCGTGGAGGAACGCTGCACGTTGGATTTCTTTCCGGCTCACTCACATCCTGTACATCACCTGGCTAGGGATGGCACTGCCCACAGTGGCCTGAGCCCTCCTGCATCAATTAATAAAATCAAGATGATCTTCCATAGGCATGCCCATAAGGGCAATCTTATTTAGTCAGTTCCTCAGGTGAGTGTTTCCTCTAAGATGACTCTAGACCAGTGGTTCTCAACCTCCTGGTTGCAGCCCCTTTGGGGCCAAATGACCCTTTCACAGGAGTTGCCTAAGACCATTAGAAAACAGAGATGTTTACATTAAAATTCATAACAAGTGGCATAATTACAGTTATTAAGTAGGAACAAAAATAATTTTATGGTTGGAGGTCATCACAACATGAGGAGAACTGTATTAAAGGGTCACAGCCTTAGGAAGGTTGAGAAGCACTGTGCTAGACTGTATCAAGTTCACCGTTAAAGCTAATCTCCCAGCCTCACCATCCTCTTGTCCCTGCAAAAGCCCTTCCTGCCTCTCCTAGGATCTCCTCATTGATCCACTGGCCAGCCTCTTCTGTCCACACATCTCTGGTCCCGACAGTGTTCTCTCAACTTCCCTTCCCTCTTCAGATGACACACCAGAGCTAAGCCAAGAGTCCCCATGGTAGTGCATGGTCACAGTCAAGACAGAGAGATGGGCATACCCAAAGGTACACCTGCCAGTTTTGGTCATTCTCTTATACTGGGCTGGCACAAGGGCTCAGCAAGTGAAGGTGCCAGCGGCCAACCCTGATAACCTGAGTTTGAGTTCAGTCCCCAGGACCCACATGGTGGAAAAAGAGAACCAACTCCCACAAGATGTCCTCTGGCTGCCTCACCCACAAATGTGCACTCACACATACAAAGAGACATAAAATAAAACTGTGATGTCATGATTAGAGCCTACGCAAAACCACAGACAACTGCGCTCCAATTTCAATGGGAAGACAAGCCTACAGAGGGGGGTGATGGGAAGTGATGAGACACACCATCAAATGTGAAGACCTGGCCTCAGATTCTGTCTCAGTCCAGCATAGCCAGACCAACTTGACAAAGTTTGAAAGACATAAACCTTTTGGTGAGCATTGCCAGCCTCCCGATGGCACTCCAGAGAAGCCTACACTGCCTGTCAACCACAGCTCTTCCTTTAAATTTTCTATTTGTCTTAAATCTTGCTTAAGGTTTCCTTGGTTCTGAGAGTGAGCCACTTATCCTGAGATATGCAAACTGAAGGAGATTTTGAAACATGCGCTTGACATACTCCAGGGACCTTTGAAGTAGCAAGCAATGTCTTAGAAAACACATCCTGAAGGTTCCTTCCCTGCAGCAGTATCTGACAGCTGCTGAGGACTAAGATGATGTGGAGGTGCACAGTGCTGCTCTCTGGGATGCTTTCCTGAAACTACCAAAGATGGCACCACAAACCCTTGTGTATGGGACATGGGCGATGCCAAAGAAGTAAGATGGTAGATTTTCCTGGTGGACCACAAGAAAAAGTTCAACTCACTTTGCTCAAAATAAAATAGACAATGTTATATACACTGTGGGAGAGTAGGGCGGGTCAGGGACCTGAGAAGGAAACAACCAAAAAACACAAACTATTACAGGATTTAAAAAAAAAAAAAGCTTCTGCGTCTAGGGAGATCTGCCTCCCCAAAGCAGAATGCTGTTTTCCAGCCCCCATTTCAGCATTCTTTTCCACTCAAACCTCAACCCAGGGGGGAGGGGGAAGCAGCAACAATCAACATCTCTGAGCTTGCCCCATGTCTGCCCTATTGATGAGCTGGCCAGAAAGAGAAGGGGAGTCCAAAGGATGCCAAGGATGTACCAGCCATCAGTTGAGACTCAGACAAAGAACCAGGCCCCAGGTAGACTTGAAGCCCTGTGTCTTCAGAGTTCTCAAGGGCAGAGGCTCTCACTGTGTCTGTGTTGGGGTCACTTGCAAGCTTTGAAGTCCATGAGCACCTGGGTCCTGCACGGACTAATCAGAATACTGGACATAGGCCGTTGTTCCTTTAGCTGGCACGTGAAAGCTCCCAGTGTACCTCCATGGTTGAAACCACGGTGCCAGTGAGCAGCTCACAGCTGGCTCCTGTACCTGGAGGGCATTGATTGTCTACTGTATTCCTCTTGTACAAAGCCTCCTGGTTCAACAGCAGCAAGCTCGATTTCCTCAGAAGCTAAACAGTGTGTGTGCCCTGTAAGGCCGGGTTTAGCCTTGGAGCGTCTCTCAGCAGACATTAAGTATTCATTTATGAAAAGGTGCTACTTAAAGAAGTACCAGGGACTGCTCTCAGAGTTCAAACATAAAGGTCAGACAAGAGGATGAACGATACATCACACAATTCAGAGATAGAAAAGTTAAAGGAAAGAATGGGAGTACATGCCCTTTACAAAAGACATTGACCTCTGGAGCCTTCCTATAAGATGCTTGCCTGGGGGGTGTGTGTGTGCGTGTGTGCGTGTGTGTGTGTGTGTGTGTGTGTGTGTGTGTCAGTGTACAATCTGTTGTCAGTATTTATGGCATGTTGCATAAAGTTGCTACAAACATTGAGTAGTAAATTCTGAACAATTGCTCTCTGGGGGAAATAGAAAGCTGGGTTCCTGTCAGTCTCTGGTGGGTTCCTGTCAGTCTCTGGTCTTACCACTCTGCATCAATCAATCAAAGCACACTCATAATTTATGTGCTTTTGCTGCAAGGCTCTCTGTTCAGAATGCCCTGTCAAAGCTCAATTCTGGTGCTTTCTCTATAGGTACCTAACACCCTTCTGCATAGGACACAGCCAGATTTCCTGAGCCACTCTTGGAATCATTTCACAAAGTAAAATCATCAACCCAAAAACGGCAAAACACATCTGTTAGCAGACCACAGGAGGCTGGGAACACTGTTCAGCTGGTGGGATGCTTCCCTAGCTTGTGGGAATCCTTGGCTTTGATCTCCAGGCTCAGGAGAGCACACCTGTAATCCTGTAATCCAAACACTGGGAAAGTGAAGGCAGGTAGGAGAGTTCAAGTCATCCTTGGTCAGACATCAGGTTTGAAACCAGCCTGGGCTGTAGGAGATTCTGATAGATAGATAGATAGATAGATAGATAGATAGATAGATAGATAGATAGATAGATAGATAGTCCTAGTTAGTTTTTGTGTTGCTGTGATAAAGCATCAACAAGCCTGAAGAGGAAAGGATTTGTTTCAGCTTACAATTTAAAGTTCATCAAGAAATGGAAATCAGGACAGAAGCTCAAGGCAGGAACTTGGATGCAGGAACTAAAGCTGAGACTGATGTGCGATTCCCCTCTGTATGCTGTGAATATCATTGGTTAATAAAGGAACTGCTTTAGGCCTATAGCAGAGCTATAGGGGAACAGAGATAGGTGGGGAAAACTAAACTGAATGCTGGGAGAAAAAAGGGTGGAGTCAGAGAGAAGCCAGGAGCCACCACCAGAAACAGACAAGCTGAAACTTTGCTGGTAGGTCATGACCTTCTGATGATGCACAGATTAATGTAGATGGGTTAAATTAAGATGTAAAAGTTAGCCAATAAGAATCTAGAGTTAATGGGTCAAGCAGTGATTTAAATAATACAGTTTCTATGTGATTATTTTGGGTCTGAGCTGCAGGGTGGCCGGGAAGCAAGTAGCCTCCTCCAACAAGAGACCATGGAGGAACACTGCTTACTACATTGCTCCCCATGGCTTGCTTAACTTTGTTTTTTTTTTTTTATACAACCCAGAACACTGTGTGGAGATGGTACCACCCACAGTGGGCTGGGTCCTCCCACATCCATTATTAATTTAGAAAAATGTCCCATATATTACCTATAAGTCAATATGATGGAGGCATTTTTCTCAATTGAGGTTGCCTATTCCCAGATAACCCTAGCTTGTATCAAGTTGATTTAAAAAATTAAAAATAAATAAAAATAAAAACCACAGCACAATAAACATACAAAGGAAGGACAGATGTGTGCAGAAGGAAAAGGCAAGGACCGATGTGCTCAGTCTCAAAGGGGGATGCACGCACTGATGATTCAAAATTTTCAGTTTCGTACATATCTGGAGACGGCCGCCGGAGCACCAGGGATACAGACCTGCAGATTACAAATAAACTTTAGCTGACGTGTAAACTTAGACATACACAGTCCTGGAGTAGTGACAAACCATGTTTGCACATGGTGTGCTCAGTAGCAGTACCCGAATACAAGATGGGTAGAGGGCTCCGTCAATAAAGTGCTATGCAAACGTAAGGCCCGGAGTTCAGACTTCCAGTGCCTGTACAAACAGCCTGGTGAGGAGGTACAAAGAGTGGGGCCAGTGCTGGGGAAGCAAGACAGGGGGATCCCTGGGGCTCCAGTATAGCCCAGTTAGCAAGCTCCAGCTCAGGGAAAGAGCCTATCAACACACACACACACACACACACACACACACACACACACACACACACACACATATAGTAAATTAATAAAGTAAGACAGTAGATGTTGACCTCTCCATGTACACAAACTGCAAACATACACTAAAACAGAAATCTCCAAACACAAGACAGGTAAGCGTCCAGCTGGCTGAAGCTGCCCCTCACCACACTGCCGTCCACAGGAGCAGCCTGACTCACATGAGAGCAGAGGGAGGGAGACTGCAGTGAGGGAAGGCCAGTGGCAAACAAGCCCACTATTCTCTGTGAGAGGTATTGGCTCAGCAACCTGAGCTGGGGTTGGCTACAAGGGAGCGGAGACCTGGGGCTTAAGAACAATTGTCCAGCTGCCACCTGATCTCACGGGAAATCTTCCCATTTGTGCATGGCCTCAATTTCTCGAGCTTCACGAATTCCGAAGGAAACCCATCCCACAGGGCTTCAGCCTACAACCTTGTTGTTGAAGTCATTTAAACACAGTTCCAACCACGCAGCTGGCTTACCAGTGTAAACAAGGTAAAAAGCCTCCAGCTCAGCCTCCATCTCCACACACTTCTATGCACCCTGTATCCCCATCTGTTAAAGTCAGATAACCGGCCAGCTCTGGACCACGGTCATGAGCAAGCTGAGCAGGCCAATGTTAAGCGACTGATGAAATGAAAAACAAGTACATCTTTAAAACAATGTTTAAACCCTTTTCTGAAATATTTTTTTTTACTTTTGATCCTGCATGTATGTGTGCATGTGTGTTTTCAGGTGGCTGAAGAGACCTGAAGATGGCATCAGATCCTTAGAGCTGGAGTCACAGGCAGTTATGAGCTGCCTGATTCGGGCACTGGAAGCCAAGCGTGGGTTTTAAACTGAAGGACCAGGAAAAACAGTACACGTCTGGAACATCTGTGAAGGAGGTGAGGCGTGAAGTGGGTCTCCCTGAGGGAAGAGCATCCCTTCATCCTGGAGGTGGTCGGGAGGCAGGAACGGCAGTAGCAGGGCACAGTCCCTGCGACAGGATGGCTGGACAGCACAGAGGTCAGCTTATCAGAGAAAGACAGCTGAAGACAAAGCGGGAGGCAAAGCTCAGGTGGGGGCCGGGGTTCGAAAGACAGGAGGTGCAGAAAGACTCTTAAAGTGGTAGCACAGGAACTGGACTCGGGCTCTTGAGATAGAGCCAAAGCTAAACCAGGGAGGAGTAAAATGAGGTGTCTTTGATATGCTAAAAAGAATACGCTGGGCCTAGAGCAGTGGTTCTCAACCTGTGGGTTGCAAACCCTTTGTCAAACCTCCATCTCCAAAAATATTTACATTATGACTCATAACAGCAGCAGAATTACAGTTGAAGAAGCAACAAGAATAATTATAAAGTTGGGGGGTCATTACAACATGAGGAACTGTATTAAAGGGTTGCGGCACTGGCCTAGAAGCTGAAGGCACCTGCTGTCTGATCTGAGTTCTACCCCCAGAATCAGGTCACACAAGTAGTCCCCTGACCTCCAGTCTTACTCCATGGTATGCCCAAAGTCACTAAATAAATAATAAAGCAAAAAGGTTTTAAAAATAGAAAGGATCCTCTGGCAGCCGTGGAGAACTGTTCCTGGAGAAGGAGAGGCCACACCACACTAGAAGGCTGGTGAGAACTTCACAGGGACAATCTGATTAACAGAACAGAGTCAAGGTCACCAGACTGAGGAGCCGTGGTCTGACGCCAGATGACACCCGGAAGAGGAAAGGAGGATCTGATGACGAACAGATGAGCTCGCCTTCAACAGAGACTGGGAAGATGGGCAAAGCATGGCTGGAGCGGAAAGTCCGAAGTCTGGTGTTTGCCTGTGGAGCTGAGGGGTGACATCGATGGCCCAGTGGTGAGGTCCGGCCATAGGTGCTACAGGAATCTGTAACTCATGGAGCATCTAGGAGAGCTGCTGCTCTTCCAGAGGACCGGAGTTCAGTTCCTAGCACCTATGTGGGGTAGCGCACAACCTGTAACCACATAGACGCCAGAGGTCTAATCCTCTTATGTCCTCCACAGACACCTACAGAAAGAGAAAGAGAGTAAATCTTTAATAAAAGAGTCTGAGCCAAGCAATGATGGCACAGGCCTTTAATTTCAGCACTGGGGAGGCAAAGGCAGGCAGATCTCTGAGCTTGAGGCCAGCATGGTCTACAGAGTGAGTTCCAGGACAGCCAGAGCTACACAGAGAGACCCTATCTCAATTTTTAAAAGAAAAAAAATTAGTCTAGAGTTTGTCAGAAGTCAGGGCCAGAGATAAAAACAACACTACTACTCTTTAAATGTCATTTAGTCTTAAGACTGAGCTGTCCAAGGGACTGAATGCCAATGGAAGGAAAGAGATCGAGCCTTGGTCTGGGGCCATCTGACACTGAGAGTCAGTAGAGAAAAGAGCGGTCAGAAAAGGATGAGGAGAGCTGGAGGTGTGGGGCTGTTGGGAAATCCACAGAGTAGAAGCCAGCTGAGGAAAGGGCCTCGTGAGGGAGAAGAGTGGTCTGCGGGAGGCCGCAGGGTCACAGCCGTGAAGGCTGAAGAGCTGGCCTCTGCACTGAGACAGAGCAAAGTCACTGGGAACCCAGACAAGACCAGCTAGACCAAGTCCTGAGCAAAAGCTCTCCTGTCCCCACTCAGAGATAATCAGAGAGGACTGGTTGAGGGACACGTGATCAATAGCAATGGCTCTCTGCAGGCGGGGAAACTGAGGCTTGCAAAGATTTATAGTCCTCTCTCTAAAGTCACTTAGCCACTAAGTGTCGAACCGTGACCCAAGCCCAAGGTTTAATTATATGTTGTTTACTTATTTATTTTTTATGACCAATTTGGGGGTGGGAGGGGACAACTTTCCAGAGTCTGATCTTTCCTTCCACCGCGTGGGTCCCAGAGCCAGAACTCAGTTGTCAGGCTTGGCTTCGAGCACCTCTGCCCACCGAGCCTTCTCGCCGGCTCCCAGCTCTGATATAGCCTGCCATGACGCCTTACCATCCTGTAGACTGGGCTTGAAATTCACCAGCTCAGCTTCTTAACTTGATGTCCTATGAAGTCAAGCCACGTGACACACATCTGTCATCCCAGCTAGTCAGGAAGCAGAGGCAGAGGGATCACTGGAGCCCAGAAATTTGCGGCCCGCCTGGGCAACAAAGCAAGGTTCCCAACTCAAAAGATGAATGAATGAATGAATGAATGAATGAGTAGAACCACTTTATCCGTTGTACTGTCATTTAAGAACACTAATTGAGGCTGAATCTATCAAGGCTCCATTCAGCAGCCCTCCCTGACTCTGGGAGATCTGCCCGAGAAATGCCACAGTCCCATCAGTGAACCCCTGGGGTACCATCTTTCCCCAGCTTCCCCTTATATTTGTAAGCTTTTCTATTTGTGCCTAGACTGTATCTTTTTTCTTTTGTGTGTGTGTGTGTGTGTGTGTGTGTGTGTGTGTGTGTGTGTGTGTGAATTTAGGTGCCCCAGAGGCCAGAAGAGGGTATCAGATCCTCTGGACCTGAAGTTACAAGCTTAACTGCAGATCCATCTCTTCGTGCCCCCAAAGTTGTATCTATTCACCTTTGTACTCATTTAAAAAAAAATGGTTGCCACGTGCCTCAAAGTTCGGAGGTTACAATTAAATAAATAAACTTTATAGCCAAGTATAGTGACAATCTCAAGACTGCCCTACACAGCTACACAGCAAGTTTGGGGCTGGGGAGGCTGAAACCAGATGAAAAGTTCTCAGTCTTTGATACTTAGTGAGTTTGTAGCCAACCCGTGATCCTTGAGATTGGGGAGGAGGGAGGGGGGATATAAAGAAAAGGAATCTTATCTGCCAGGCTCCTTCATCACGTACAGCTCTGTTCTCACAGGCAGAACACCTGCTTCACCCCGGAGTACCAGCAGCCATCCCTTCCCTTAGGGCGGTGGACACTCCTCTACCAGGAACAGGCAGGCTCAGCCACACACCAGCAGGAAGATGGCCTCTGGGCATCTGATCTGCAGTTCTTATCTTGCCTCTGCCTGGTGCCCAGCCCCAGCCCAGAGCACTGACTGACCAGGTGTGTCTGCCTCTGCCGCGCTCAGACCCAGATCCTCGGGTGTGGAGCCGTCTCCACAGAAACAACCCCACGACTCCAGCGTCAGAACTCCAGCCCCCGCACGCTAGGGGCAAAGGCCGTGTGTGTCTTGGTGTTATGATTTAAAAGAGAGCAACACTGAAAACATATCCGGTCTAACTAAACCTTCTTGCAGCAGTCATCAAAAGAAAAAGACCTGCCTTATGGCTGACGGAGACATAAGAACCCGCACTCTCGAATCGTAGGTTTGTAAGACACCTGTGTAGTGCACGCTGCGAACCCAAACAAAGATCACGGGGCACCTGTAGTCCCTCGGCTCCCCCACCTCATCCTAATACCTGGGACAGACAGCGCCTGTGCTTTTCCAAAATGACTCCAGCAGTTAAGCCACTGCGACACCACAGTAAACTAGCCAAGGGTTGCCCTTTTCCTTCAGTCCATGTTAATTGAGCGCCGATTACTGCCAGACTCTGAGAAAACAGATGGAAATGCAGCTGACACGTGGCTGGGAGAGGGGACAGTCTGCGAGAGACAGAAACCTTCCGTTCTCTCATTTACGGGCCCTAGATTTTATACTAACAGGGGGAGAGAGAAGGGTGACACTGTGTGTGTACATAAAATCAAAGTAAGAATGAAATTATCCAAGGGAACAAAAGGGGCAAATGGGAGTGGGGGAGGGGGAGAGGGCAAGAAAAAGAAGACAGGATCCAGATAAAATAAAATAAAGCTGCTCAAACTTTTACAAAATAATAAAATCAGGGCTGGCCAGACAGCATCTCCGGGTAAAAGCACTTGGTACCCAAGCTGCTAACCTGAATTCAGCCCTGGAACCCACATGAAAAACCTAGTGCAGTGGTTTGCATCCGGAACCCTAGCACTGTGGTGGTGAATCAGGAGACAGAGTCAGGAGAATCTGCCCCAAAAACAGTGTTGAAGGAAAGAGCCAAGTCCCCAGAAAATTGCCCCCTGACCTACACACACACAGAGAGAGAGAGAGAGAGAGAGAGAGAGAGAGAGAGAGAGAGAGAGAGAGATCTAAATCTTTTTTAAAAGAAAAGGGGAAAAGGATTAAAACACACACAAGTTGCTGTCTTTAGCTAACTTTGTACTTCTAGGAGCAAATTTCAAACTTTTTTTTTTTTTTACGAGAGCTATCCTTGTGCAAGAGGCAGAAGTGACAGGACAAAGTGTCCCCGATTACTTAAGAACTCGGTGCTGGTCTTGCTGCAGCGGTGCCTATCTGGACCACTGTCTGATAAAGCCGCCATAAGGAAGTCAGCAGAAGGATTCCGCTAACAAGGCAAATACCTCTGAGAAGAACCCAGGGCTGGCCAAGCCCCTAATTGCAGCTTGAGAGAACCTAGGCAGGGGATTCAGTTGTCTACTCTACTGATTCAAGAGCCTGAGGTCATGAACATGGGCCCTTTCCATGCCACTGAGTCTGTGGAACTCAGTTACCTAGCAGTAGACAACAACAAAAAAAATTATCGTTCCCGAAGCACCAGCCTGTGCCCCAGAGAGCTGTGCTCTCAAGATGGGCAGCCAGCACCCTAAAATGGCAGACTCTGGGCTGGGCTATTGCTTAGCTGTTAGGATGCTTGCCTGGCGTAGGGCCTGCCCGTAAGTGTGATTTGTATACCCAGTGAGACTCCACTGAAAAAAACTCAATTTTTTTTTTGTGAGAAGTTACCCACTGGACAGAGCTTCTGGGTTAGGGAGGGCTCGTGTCCACTCCTCTCAGCACCGGAACCCCATCTGGTTTAGACCCATGCAGGCCCTGTGCTGCCTCAGGCTCTGTGAGCTCATGCATACGTCACTCTTTTTTGTGTCTAGAAGGCCTCGTTTCCGGTCGTTTCCCGTGTCTTCTGTCCCCACTGGCTCTTACAATCTTTCCAGTTCCTCTTCCTAAGAGTTCCCTGATCCCTGAGGGGGAGGGATTTGACCCCTTTTTAATTTTCTTACTTGAGACAAAATCTGCCTAAATTGAGCAGGTTGACCTCCAATTTTTAACCCTTCTGCCTCTGCCTCCCCTATATAATAATATAGTTTGTATTATTAAACTATATAAAATAATAGTTTGTATTCTCAGCATGTCAACATTTTAGGCTCCAGATAGGCAACGTTTTGAAACAACAAAACAAAATTCCAGAGACTGGGGGTAACTCGGTTGGGAGACTGGCGCAGTGCTCGCCTTGCACACACAAATCTCTGGGTTCCATCCCCGACAAAAACCAGGCCACAGTTGCACAGACCCACAGTCTCGGCTTGCACAGACCCACAGTGCAAGAGGCAGGAGGGTCAGCAGTTCAAGGCCATCCTCTGCTAAATAGGGAGCTTATGAGTTTTGTGAGACTATCTTTATAAAAATTAAAAATGGAAAACGCACTGGCGGGGTCTCTAGGCCTCTGTGTTCCTCTTCCCAGCGTGACCACACTGGCTAAATCTGCTGCTTCCCACTTTCAATCTGGCCTCTCAATTGGCTTCCTGAGAACAGGAGAGCCGACTTGGGCACAGGGTGTACCTCCCAAGTTTGATAACAAAAAGTCAACCTTGAAGGGCCACAGGCACGCTTGGGGGATGTTTGCCTCTCCCAGTGAGCTGACCCTGGGTGGGGAAGAGAGACCGACGTCCCCGGCTGATCCTGGGTGGGGAGGAGAAACAGATGTCCCCAGCTGATCCTTGGTGGGGAGGAGAGACAGACGTCCCCAGCAGATGCGGGGGGGTGGGGATCTCCTCGAGGTACTCTCCATCTTCCCACTTCGGCAGCATTGGCTGCTCATTTTCTCTACTTAAAAAAGCAGAAAAAAATGAGTTTGGATTTGTTTCAGGTTCTCAAGAAAATCTGCCCCTTGATAGATATAGTTATCACGGCCCTCCCAACCTCATCAAAGAAGCCTCGTTTAACAGTAAATAGAGACAGAAAAAAACCACAGTCCAGAGACAAACAGAGCATGTGGAGCCCAGCCCCCATAGACACATCTGTGTCACAGGTCTGGTATCTATTGCTTAGGGAACATCTCAGAAGAGGGGGAAATTGTAAGACCCCATACCAGGAAGTCCGCTGGGCCACAGACTCTCCTGTTGCCTGTATAGACAAGACCAGAACAATGCCAGTATCAATGGACATGTTTACATGGAAGGGGGAGTTTTTTCAGGGTCCCACTCCCCAGACAAAGAACTATAGGCAACTAAAGGATGAGAATTAGCGTCCCCCAAGGATGGGCCACCGTGTCAGCTGTCCAATGCTGAGTGGTCAGCTTTGAGA
Source organism: Alexandromys fortis (assembly GCF_014885135.2). Taxonomy (NCBI): domain Eukaryota; kingdom Metazoa; phylum Chordata; class Mammalia; order Rodentia; family Cricetidae; genus Alexandromys; species Alexandromys fortis. Next base: position 304,319 of record NW_026068207.1, read on the forward strand.
CTATGTACACAAAAACAACAAAAATGGGCTCAGCAGGTTCTATTTATAAATATTTGTGCATATGTGTATAAGTGTGTGTAACAACAATAAAGAAAATATGCTACCAACTTGACTGGGGGATGTGGGAGGGGCTTGAGGGAATAGCTGAGAGGGGGTAGAATGACATAATTCTATTTTGATTAAAAACATATTTAAATATCTACAAACATTATCTGAAAGTGACTTAAATGATATTAAGAGATCAGCAAAGGTTTAGAAGGTCATGTAGTGTTCGTTTGCTTGCTTGCTTGTTGAACTAGGGCCACTGCTAAATGGCCCAGGCTGGTCTTGAACTCACAAGACAGATTAAGGTGGCCTCAAACTCCTATTTCAACATCCCAAGTGTTATAAATACAGAGGTGAAAGTGGATCAAGGACCTCAACATGAATCCAGATCCATTAAACTTGACAGAAGAAAAGAGGAGAATGGCCTTGACCACATCGGCACAGGAGACGACTCCCTGAACTGAGCATCAGGAGTGAAGGAATGAAGATTAACAGTTGATAAATGGAGCCTCATAAAGCTGAAAAGCTACACAAGGCAGAGGACACCATCAACAGGACAAACGGCAGCCTACAGAATGGGCAAAGATCTTCAACAACCCCACATCCAACAGACGGCTAATATCCAAAATATAGAAAGAACACAAAAGTTAGACATCAGCAAACCAAATAATTCAATTAAATGGGTTACAAGCCTGGCGATGGTGGTGCATGCCTCTAATCCCAGCACTCAGAAGGCAGAAGCAAGTGGATCTTTGTGAGTTTGAGGCCAGCCAGGTCAACAGAGCAAGTCCCAGGACAGCCAGGGCTACACAGAGAAATCCTGTCTTGAAAAACAATGGGGTGCAGATCTAATCAGAGAATTCTCAACAGAGGAATCTCAAATGGCCAAAAAGCACTTAGAGAAATGTTCAACACTCTTAGTCATCAGGGAATGCAAATCAAAATGACTTTGAGATTCCATTTTACACCTCTCAGATCGCTGAGATCAGAAACACAAGTGACAGCTCATGCTGGGGAGGGTGTGGGGCAAGGGGGACACTCATCCATTGCTCAATATGGCAGTTCTCAGAAGACTGGGAATTGATCTACCTCAAGACTCAACTATACCACTCCTGGGCACATTACCAAAGGATGCTCCATCCTGAAACAAGAACACTTGCTCAACTATTTTCATAGTGTCTTTATTCATAATAGCCAAAAACTGGAAACAACCTTGGCGCACCTCAACCAAAGAATGGACAAAGAAAATGTGGTCCATTTACACAATGTAATTAATTCAGCTTTTAAAGAAATAATATCATGAAATTTTCAGGCAAATAAATTGATGGAACTGGAAAAAAATCATACTGAGTGAGGTAACCCAGATCCAGAAAGACAAACATAGTATGTACTCACTCACAAGTGGACATTAGTCATAAAGTAAAGAATAATCGTGCTAAAATCTACAAACCCAGAGAGGCTAAGTAGCAAGGAGGCGGAAGCATGGATCTCCCTGGGGAGGGGGCATGAAATAGATTGAGTGAGTAGACTTAGGGCAAGTGTGGACAGGAACAGGATGGACTGGGTGTGGGAGGGAGACATGACTGGTACTGGGGGGCATTGCAGAGGTGAGCTAGAAACCTGGTGCTGCAAAACTCCCCAGAATCCACCAGGGTGACCTTAGCAGAGACTCCTAGCAGTGAGGAAAATGGAATCTGAACCAGCCATCTTCTGTAACCAGACAAGGCTTCCAGTGATGGGATAGGGACACCAACCCAGCCCCAAAACCTTCGACCTACAAGTCGTCCTGCCTGCAAGCTGTCCTGGGGTAAACGTGGTGCAGACCTTGGGAAAGCAGTCCATTGAGTTGTGACTGGTCCCAACTGAGGCCCACACCTCATACTGCCTGGAGGGCCAGGAACCAGAGTCTGGATAGCCCAGAGACCAAAAATAGAACCAAACAGGATGGGAGTGGGGGGACGAAATGATTCCTAGTGAAACTCTGATGTATTCAGAGGCCAGAGTAAAGCATAATTGTCACCAGAGAGGCTTCATTCAGTAACCTATAGAAGCAGATGCAGAGACCCACAGCCAAACATTAGAGCTCAGGAATCCTGTGGAAAAGAGAGGGGAAGGATTGGAGGAGCCAGAGGGGTCTGGACACCACATGAAAATGAGCCACGGAAGCAATTAACCAGGACTCACAGAGACTCAACCAACAATCAGGACGCATTCATGGGTCTGACCCACATCCTCTGTACATATGTATGGTTGTGTAGCTTGGGATTCCTGTGGGACTCCTAACAGTGGAAGCAGGAGCTGCTTGGGGGACTCTTTTCCTACGGCTGGGATGCCTCATCCAGGCTTGATATGAGAGGATGTGCCTAGTTTTGTTATAACTTGACAGGCCATGTTTGGTTGCTATCCCTGGGAGACTTGCCCTTTTCTGAAGGAAAGGGAGGAGCGGATCTGTGGGACAGAGATTGTGTCAGGGGAGGGACTGGAAGGAGAGGAGGGAATGAAAACCGTGGTCAGGATGCAATATATGAGAGAAGAATAAAATTTAAAAAATTTAAATTTTCAAAAAATCTGGAAAAGAAATACTGGGGTGAGACACCGCACATGACATAATAGATGAGGGTTTTCTAGGATTTTATTTCATTTCAATTATATGTGCGTGTATGGGAAAGTCACGTGAGTGCAGTGCCCCCTGGACCGGAAGTGATGGATTCTTCTGGAGCTGGAGTTAGAAGTCCTTGTGAGGGGCCCAAGGTGGAAACCGAACTCTGGTCCTTTGGAATAGAAGTATAACACTTAACTACTGAGAAATCTCTTCAACCCCAGTGGATGAATTTTCTAGTTTTTACTAGAAACTGGTGACTGTCCCATTGCTCCCTTTGAGAACGCTTACCTTAGTATCACATGCACACTTGGTACACATTGGATTTTGTCCCTTTGGTATTCTGCATCCCTTCTAAAAGCTTCTTCATTTGTTTATTCAGTGCCCTTACTAAATGCCTGTGTGTCTCAGTATCAGGTGATTCTGATGATGATATTGATGAAGGTGACAAGTTTGACTCTAGGCCCCAGAAAGCTCCCTGTCCGTCTCACTATTTCTGAACCTACCTTGGGACCTCTCAAAACTACCAGAACTCAGCCCTGTCCCTGGTTAGTTAACTCAGAGTCCTTGGGAAAATGTGACTGAAACCCCCAATGATTTAAAAGCCACACTAAGGCTGAGAGGTTGGCACTGTGCATAAAATACTTACTGCATAAGGGTCAGGATCTGAGTTCAAGTCCCCGGAACCCACATAAAGCTGGACACAGTACCTTGCATCTATAATCCCAACTCTCCTACATCAAGATGGAAAGTAAAGATAGAAGGCTGGATTAGGTAGCCTTGTATACACAGCAGTAAACCCAAGGCCCTACCTCAGACAAGATGGAAGGTAAGGATGGGCACCTAAGGTTGTCCTCCAGCCTCCACACATGTACTATGGCATGTGTGTGCCTTAACTTTGACACAGAACACACACACACACACACACACACACACACACACACCAATAATAATAAACTAAACCAAACCTTTCTGGTCATTTAAGAGCACAACCAGGCAACCAGGATCCAGAAGCAAACAGAAAATAGCATGAGTGTTACTAAGTCTGTCCTTCCAGAGTTTTCCATCGGAATGTTGTCCAGGCCAAAAGTCCAAACCTCAGAAGAGTTTACTGAACAGCAGCATTTCAGGAAGAGGAAAAAGCATCAGAAAAAGCCTGGAGGCCTGAGGGAAGGCGTGTGGTCACAGGATTGAATCAAGGCCACAAGAGTGAGAGAGCAAGACAGTGGGGCCAGAGGGGGGGCCCTGAAGCTAAGGGTACCAGTGGAGGTTTGCACAACCAAATGTAACTTTACGGCTCGCTGGGCTGTAGGACGGAAAGGAAGGCGGGGAAGAAACCCTGTCCAAAAAAAAAAAAGCCAGATACTTGGGAGGTAGAGGCAGGAGGATCAGAACTCACCGCAGCTAACGGTCAGTTTGAGGACAGTCTGCACCAGACTATATGTGATTTTGTCCTCTCTTTCAGACAGGGTTTGACCGTGTAGCCCAGACTGGCTTAGAACTCACTGTGTAACCTAGGCTGGCCCTCACACTCACAATCCTCCCTCAAGCCCCCAAGAGCTAGGATCACCAGCTCATACCTCCACGGCCAACTACAATGACTCAAAAGCAAATTAAAACCCCTGGGTGCATTTCCACCTCTCAAGTTGGTAGAAATAAAAGCTTGTCAACAACCAATAGTAACATCAAAGTTTTTTGTAAGGCGCTTAGCACCATTTAAAATGTGCGTGCCTTTTGACCCCAGAATTGCACAATGAGAATCTGTCCTAAGGAAATACTGACTCCCTCTGGTGTACAGATAGAGGTGAGAGAGAAGAGTGGGGGTGGGAAGGAAAGGGGGGAAGGGGAAGAGATAGATAGGAAAGGAGAGGAGAGAGTGAGTAGAAACAGGCGAGAAAAGAGAGGAGAGGGAGAAAGATAGAGAAGAAAAAGGAAAGAGAGAGGAGAGAAGAGCGGGGAGCAAGAATTTGAAAGCCATGCTGAGTCACTGCGGTTCTGCAACAGTAGAAACCCGCAGAAGGGTCCAGCACTGTGCAGCGTCCTAAAGAATGCTGCAGGGAATGAGGAAGTGAGGTCACTGGGCTAGGCAGAAGGCCTGAGGATTAGCACTCTGTTGCTTGCTGGTCAGTGCTGCAGCTGCTCACCAGGCTGGAATTCTGCGAAGTATGCTGTGCGCTGATCTCCTCCCCTGCCCATCTCAGGCTGGCTGGCTGCCTGTGACCACCACCTGCCCCTGAGATCCCACCAGCCTTTAGAACCCTGCCCTGGCATCTTGCAGCTGATATAATTACGCCTGGGCCAGTCAAGAAAAGAAGACCTCTTCTCAACCTCTCGTCTCCCATCTTCCTCGTCTGGTCTCTTGTTCCATGACTAGTACTCTACATGGGACCTGGTCCCGTAGACCACAGCACTGTAAATAGCGGGGGTGACTCAATCCAGAGCCTTCACTTCAGGCTATAAGTCAAAAGCTGCTCTGGCTGTGGGCTCACCAATAGATTCTCCTTCCTGCCACAGCCTCTGTGGAATCTTCTTGTGTCCTGTAATTCCAGCCCAAAAGGAGCCTTCTCTCCAAGTGCGATTCCAATAAAAGCACGGTCTCCACAAAGAAAACTGCTTACTGCCTCCCTAATTGAGATGGCAGTGAAACCACCCTGCTCTTTCAAGTTGGCCCATATAGAGGGGTTGGGTGCTCACACACAACACGACTTATTGCGTCACACTTCTTATTCAGTTGCTTGCTGGTGTGTACGTGCGTGCGTGTGTGTGTGTGTGTGTGTGTGTGTGTGTGTGTGTGCGCGTGTGTGTGTGTGTGTGTGTTTTGAGACAGGGTCCTGGCTGTCCTAGAACTTACTTTGTAGACCAGGCTGGCCTCAAACTCACAGAGATCACCCTACCTCTGCCTCCTGAGTGCTGGGATTAAAGGGGTGCGTTACCATGCCAGGCTGCCTGCTTGCTTTTTAAACGAGTGTGTCCCTGTATAGCCCTGGCTAAGTGGTACTCACTATGTTTGTCTGTTTCTGATTCCTTTTTCTATAGGGGTCACGTATCCCAGTCTAGCCTAGCTGTATGTAGCTGAGGGTGGCTTCAGTGCCTCCACCTCCCAAGTGCTAGAATTACAGAAATGTACCACCACGTCCCATTTATGCAGGGCTGGGGGTCAAACCCAGGGATTCCTGCACACAAGGCAAGCACTCTACCAACTTGGCCACATAGCCAACCCTGGCCACATCTTTAAAAGAAAGTAGTCCAGCCAGGTGGTAGTGGTACATGCCTTTAGTCTCAACGCTTGGGAGGCAGAGGCAGGCAGATCTCTGAGTTCAAGGCCAGCCTGGTCTACAAAGCAAGTTTCAGGACAGTCAGGACTATACAGAGTAACCCTGTCTCAAACAAACAAACAAACAAACAAATAAGAAAGTAGTATATAAAATGTTATACTTCATATTTTCTGTAGGGAGTCTAGAGAGAGAGCTCAGTTGGTAAAGTTCTTGTCAGACAAGTATAATACCACAGTCAGCCTCCAGAACGCACATAAAAACCTGGCATGGCAGCGCACTATAATCCAGTACCCGAGAGGCAGAGGATCCCGGGGCTCCCTGGCTACTGGGTCCAGCCTTTCAGTGCTCCAGGCCTGTGAGAGGCGGTATCTTAAAGAAACTGGATGGCACCCAAGGCTGACACTTGAATTGTCTTCTAACTTTGACACAGAAGAACATGCACATGCATACATATGCATGCACATCGTAAACACCAACATGTGCACAAAGGTGTATGGACTAAACTAAAGAGAAAAGAAAGAGGGCAGATGGGCCAGAGAGGCAGGGGAGACTGGAGGAAGTCTGGCAGGAGTCAGGGTCCATTCTAATCCGTCTCCAGAGTTCTCTGGAATGGACCTTGCCCCGCACTGGGCAGATTCGCACTCCAGACAGGCCTTGTCCCAGTTTTCCAGAGGACTGGCCCTCCCCAGAGCCATTGCACCCCATCTAGAGAGGACTCCGGTGGCAGTGACCCCGTGGAGTGTCTGAGGAACAGAGGTTGTCATCAAGCAGGTGTTGACCTCATACTTGGACTTCTCTCTGCCCTGTTCTGCTTCCTTCCTCTCTTTCAGGAGGCGAGGGAAGTCCTGAATAAACACGCCGACTTTAAACTTGTCTGGAAAACCCAACATGCCATAGTCCCTGACTTCAGGAAGCCCAAGTCACCACAGCAAATCTAGAGAACCCCAATGTTGAGACCATAATGTTCCCTCAACCTCCTTTATAGAAAATACCCAGGATAGATACACATGACAGATGATAAAGGCTTGTAAATTACACATCTGGAGGAGATATCAAACTTGACAGCATCAGATCCATTGTGGGAGAGAAAACTCCTCTCTCTCTCTCTCTCTCTCTCTCTCTCTCTCTCTCTCTGTGTGTGTGTGTGTGTGTGTGTGTGTGTGTGTGTGTGTGTAAGCTTGTGGAGGTCAGAAGGGAACTTTTGGGAATCAATTCTCCCCTTCTACCATATGAGTCCCAAGGACAAACTTGGGTCATCAGAATTGGTAGCTAACGCCTTTATCTACCAAGCCATCTGGCTCACCCGCGATTTACCTGCGATTTGTTTTTAAAGACAGGGTATCTCATTGAACCTGAAGCTTGACAGTTTAGCTAGACTGTTGGTCAGCAAGGCCACAGGATCCTCCCATCTTCTCCCCTCCATCGAGGTTACTAGTGCACACCACCAAACCGAACTTCTTGTGTGTGGATTCTAGAGATCTGAACTCAAGTCCTCAAGCTCGCACGGTGGGCCAGCTAGCTGTTTTGCTGCTTTTGTCAACTTGACACAGGCTAGAGTTATTTAGAAACAGGGAACCACATTGAAAACATGTCCCCCAGCAGACGGCCTGCAGACAAGTCTGTAGAGTTCTCTCTTGATTGATGATTGATCTGGAAGGGCCCAGTTCACAGTGGGCAGTACCATCCCTAGGCAGGTGGTCCTGGATTGTATAGAAAAGCAAGCTGAAGATATCAGGAAGAGCAAACCACTAAGCAGCATTCCCCCATGGCGTCTGCATCACTTCCTGCCTCCAGGTTCCTGCCCTGAGTTCCTTGACTGAAGCAGCAGCAGGCACAGCAGCTGGTCCTCCGTCTACGCAGCGCTGGAGGGTCTTCATCCCCTAGCTGAGGGCATCTACAAACTGAGGTAGAGGCTGCCGCCCAGACCTCGGTTCAGAACACTAACACTGACAGGGGACAAAGGAACAAGGCCAGACACACACAGCACTTGGACAAGTGCCTGGAGGAGGTCTGAAAACTGGGACCAGCTGGAGCTCTGCCCACAAATACTTTTCACAAAGCTGTGGTCCTGCCAAATACTCTCCAACACTGGTACCCACAGCCATCAAGCCAGAGGCTGAGCAGCCTGACCGCCTGGCCTACCCATGTCACCTGGTCATTGTCAAAGCCCCAATTACCTGTGTCAAAGACTTCCATACTGTCCTGAACTATGCAGACAAGGTCACCAGCAAGACCCCAGCACCTTTGACTGGCCCTGGGGACAGCCTCTAAGGTTCTGGGCAGGAAGTAGAGTGGGTGATGGGAACTGGGTCAGAGAGAATGAATGAGGCAAGAAAGTAGGGGGGGGTTCTGAAAGCATACATTCCCCCCACATTCTTTCCTGGGAGTACAGTAAAGAGTGAAATGTTTATTCTACTTGTCTGGTATAAATCCTTACTCGTCGCCCAGTGAACTGGACATTTTGTGTGAGATTTGATTGAAGGGGAGAGTATGATGTGACAACCACAGCATGCAACTGTCATTGTTATCGTGACAGAGTTTGGAATCTCCTAGGAGACCTGCTTCTGGGTATTCTGTAAGGACATTTGCAGAAAGGTTTAGCTGAAGAGGAAGCCCCAGTCTGGAAATGGCCAGCATGGTTCCATGTTCTTACTCCTGAACTGAACGGAAGGGAGGAAGGGCCCTAAGCACCAGCACTCAGAGCTCTCTGCTTCCTGACACACTGTGACCGCTGCCTTACAACCAATCCTGCTGCCATGTCTTGAAGGCCATGCTTGATGGTACCCCCAAACTGGGAACTCTGGTAAACTCTTGCTTCCTTAAATGGCTTTCATCAGATGTTTTTGTCACACACACAAGAAAAGTAAGTGGGGTCAAAAGAGCAGAGCTCCAAGCCAAAAAGGCAGCCCATTGTCTCCAAGGGGTCAGAAAAAAAGAATACGAATTCCAAAAGGGGTAAGATAACAAAAAAGAAAATGGGTATTTTGTGTTTTCATTAAAGACGGGGATAAACACGGGATGTAGAAGGGGGCCATTTCAGGGCAGTTATACAAACAAAATGTAGTCAGGTGAGGATTGGTGAAAATTGCAACTTCAGTTAAGACACAGTTCCAGGCATGGTGTGGGCTTGCTGCCTTGCAGCTCTCTTCAGAGACATAAAGAAGCTCTTAGTCCCAGGCAGGAGGGGCCAGCAGTGTGGAAGAGGTGCCTCCCTAGCCACAAGCTCTAAAACAAAGCTGCCCTGCCCTACTCCTGGAGACAAAGAACTGCACCTCGGTCTCTCAGAGCTGCGTGGGGGTGGGTGCACCCGCAGCGCAAACACTGGGGCAGCTCCAGTTGGACCCATGCAAGCATTTACCCAAGAACTCCAGCCCTTCCTCTCTAGGCTGCCCAGCTGTTCTAGGGTCTGTTTTCCTCCAGCTCATTTTCCTGGCCTCTGCTCCACGGTTTCAGAAATTAGCCGGGAATTCCCAAGGCTGCAACAATGACTCAGCCGTCAGGAATTAGCAGTCTTCCAACAGTTGCGGAGGACAGCTGAGAGATGGTTTGCTGTCATACATGGCTCATATCCCACTTAAATATGTGCTCATATTTAACATAGCACACAGAACATAGCACACAGAAAATGAGACAGATTCCACACACTGGCCACAAAATGGAATGTTAAGATCGCGACAAGACTTTCAATTTATAAACTCGGTTGTTGAAGCGGAGCTTAGTGGCTCATGCCGAGCTTATGCTCAGTACTCAGAAGCTTGAGGCAGGAGGATCACCATAAGTTTAAGGCAGGCCTGTGCTACACAGTGAGTTCTATTAAATTCATGACTTCTGAGTGAGCCCTTGTCTCAAAAAAAAAGTTTAATTAACTAGTAGAATAAAATTATTAATCAACCATATTAACACCTACAAAAATTTTAAGTAAATACTTCATTTCTGAGTAATTTTGATTGACATCTCTACATTAATAATTGGCTTTAGAATACTAGACAATGAATGGTAATATCACATAAGAAAATAATTTTAGCATATATGAAAATAGTTTATATGGCTCCCAGAGAGGATGGACAGGACTCTGTACTAGCGGGTGCCTGCTGGAAGCACAAGAAGCTGAGATGGACTGAGGAGGGGAAACATTACCTATTAAGCCTCATCCATTTGTTTCTGGCAATTCTGGGGGTTACAACCACAGCCTCACACAAGTGCACCCCCACTGAGCTGTGCCCCCTAGGCAAATGGCTCAGTCTTCACCAGTTCGCTGTTCACAGCAACTTTATAGAAAATGAAGAGAAGTCACAAGATTGTCCAAGTCACACTTTGGATATATAACATGTTTTTAATCTTTTTGGTCATTATTATCTAAGGAAAACAGTTGTATGAAAAATCATAATATGATCATAAAAGTCATACTAATTATACTTCAGTGAAAATAAGAAAAATGCAGAGTAAACAATAACAATTTACTGGGGTAGAACGGTTTAGTAGGGAGATTGAGAAGAGGAGGGAGTCAGTGTGAGAAAGCCACAGGAAACCTGATATTGGCAAACTAATTTTTAAAAAAAGATGTTTTAAGACATTTGGATAGAAGTACCCTCTGTGGGTGGATAAAGCTGCTTTCTAAAATCATAGTGAATTTTCATAATGAAAATCCTAGTGTCAGATGTGGGCGATTTCCCTCTGAGGTCAGAGAAGACAGTAGGATCCCAAAACAATACAGACACTTGCCACCACAGCTGATGGCCTACCAAAACTTATTGTAAGACCCTGTTATTGAAGACACCGTATGCTCTGGTCACAGGGCACGGAAACCTCGATCTGGAACAGTGGCCAAGGCTTCCCCTGCTGACCAGCAACCCTCACAGTGCCGGAAGGTGCAGTGTTAGCTACTGGAGGACGCCATCATCACCGGGCTCACTCAGCTGTCGACTCTACAGGATACACCACCAACCAGACAAGAAGACGCAGCCAACAGTGCAGTAGTTGTGAGTCCGCTAGAGAAGAAACCAAATGCTTTCTGATTAGATCTGAGGCCTGCCCCACAGGAGGGAATTCACAACAGGCACTGTAAACTTCCTCACCGAGCCAGGGCTGCACCAGGAGGTGGTGGCGCACGCCTTTGATCCCAGCACTAGTGAGGCAGAGGCAGGAGGATCTCTGTGAGGTCAAGGCCAGCCTGCTCTACAGAGTGAGTTCCAAGAGGGTAAAACAGGAAAGTTACTCCCAGTTAGCTTTCTGTCAGTTTCACTCAAGCTAAAGTCAAATGGGAAGAAAAACCTCGAGAAAACGCCTCCATCACACTGGCAAGCCTGTGGGGTATTTTTTCTTGACTAATGATTGACAGGGAAGGCCCCGCACACTGTGGGCAGTGCCATCCTTAGTAGGTGACTCTGGGCAGTATAAGAAAGCAGGCTGAGTAAATAAGGAGCAAACCAAAAAGCAGGATCCCTCATGGCCTCTATGTTAGTTTCTGCCTCCAGGTTCCTGCCTTGAGTTGCTGCCTGACTTCCCTTCATGATGTCCAACTGTAAGCTAAAATAAACCCTTTCCTTCCCAAGCTGCTTTTAATCAAGGTGCTTACCGCATCCATGGAAACCTAGTTGTGGTGGTTTGAATGAAAAGGGCCCCCTAGCTTATGTGCCCAATTGATGAGGTTATAGATGTTGGAGATGGTGTGTTACCAGGAATGGGCTTTTGACTGAGCCCAGCGTCTCACTCTGCCTGCTGCCTGCAAATCAGGCTGCAAAGCTTTCAGCTCCTTCTCCAGAACCGCACCTACCTGCAGGCCACCATGCTCCCCGACGTGATGATAATGGACTAACCCTCTGAAACAGTAAGCAAGCCCCCAATTAAATGCTTTCTTTTATAAGAGTAGCCTGGGAACCCAGAAGTGCACACCTTTAATCCCAGCACTCAGGAGGCAGAGGTAGGCAGATCTCTGAGTTCTAGACCAGGCTGGTCTACTAAGTCAGGATTGTTAAACAGAGAAACCTTGTCTCGAAAAACCAGGGTTAAAAAACAAAGTTACCTTGGTTAACTGTCGCTTCACAGCAGTAGAACAGTGGCTAAGACACTAGTTAAGACGGCTACTGCTAAAGCTTTGCTGCATGGACACGATATGCCTGTCAAATTGCCTTCTAAGTAACTTTGCACATGCCCTGGGCACAGTGCTACTGTCCACTGCAGGCAGAAAGCTCCTATTTGCAGTGGGACGCGGGGACTCTATATTAGTTACTTTTCTGTTGCTATGATATCATGTGGTGACCAAGACAACATATAAAAAGAAGAAAGGGCTTATTTGGGGCTTGTAGTCTCAGAGGATTAGAGTCCACGATGACAGAGTAGCAGGCAGCAGGCAGTTGGAGCAACAGCTGGGAGCTCACATCTCTAACAGCAAGAAGGAAACTGGGAGCTAATGAAAGATGCCGGCTGTCTTTTTGAAACATCAGAGCCCGACCCAGTAACATATTTCCCCCTAACCCTTCCCAAACTGCCCCACCAGCTAGGAACCAAGTACTCAAACATGCGCCTATGGGGGCTATTCCCATCAAACCACCATAGGCTCATAACTGGCAGTGTCCCTAGAACAGGTAACCGGTGCATGTTCAGCTCTAAATGGGGACATATATGTCACTCCTTCAAGGCTTAGGGAATGTCACCGAAGACAGGCCACAGGAATGCGAGAGCCTGAGGATGGGGCGGAGTGTTGGTAAACAGTGACTTCAGGGCGCGCCATGGTCATGGGCCCAACACTCTTGAACTCACAAAAGCTGTGATCACCTGCGCTAGCAGGACCTGCCAAAGATGGGACTGGTGATAACTTATCTCAGAGGCCCCGCCCCTACCGCACTTCAGTAGGCAGTTAACAGGTTGCTAAGGAAGGGAAAGAGATTTTCTACAGGGTCGTACCCATGCCCCTGTAAATAGAGTCTCCACCATGCTCCTGTAGGCAACCTTAACAAAACTTATTATTAGGTCACAAAAAAGAGGAGCTGACAGTAGAAGGGGGTGAGTTAGGAGAGAAAAGGGGGTCATCAGGAGGGGGAGGGGGTCAGACAGGGTAATGGGGTAAATATGTTATATACATGTAGAATAATGTCATACTCGGCTAGGCACTGGTGGCATATACCTTTAACCACAACACTTCGTAGGCAGAGGCAGATGAATCTCTGTGAGTTCAAGACCAGCCTAGTCTACAGAGTGAGTTCCAGGACAGGCTCCAAAGCTACTCAGAAAAACACTGTTCAAAAAATAAATAAGTAAATATTAAATAAATAAAGTCATGCTTAATGTATGAATAATATATGCTAATAAAATGTAAAACAATAACAATCTATGAATCATGTATGTTTTCATTTCTAGTCCTTCAAAACATCCACAGCCCATCAGTGACACAGCCAGATAAATTACGTGTTAGTAAGTGCAGTCACCTGTGCTAGTTGGCTCACTTCTCATTTAAGACAAGAAAGTTAACTCATATAACAACCAAATACGTTGGAAGGACAAATGTGGTGGTGCACGCCTTTAATCCCAGCACTGGAGAGACAGAGGCAGGAGGTTCTGTGAGTTTGAGATCAGCCCAGTTTATCTAGCAAGTTCCAGGCCAGACAGGGTTAAATGGTAAAACCCTGTCTCAATATATTTTATTTAATACTATGTTAGCTTACTTTATACCCTATACATTCATTCGTGTGGTTTAGGAGCCTTCCTTTATTATTCTTGCCCTGGACCCTGGAAATAGTAAAGATAGCAAGCTGCTGAGAACAATGCAAATAAAGAGAAATATGATATCAATTCAGCAATGCACAGTGCATCCATATAAAAGAACGGGATGCAAATCTCAATGAGACACACAAAACAGGACTCGGAGGGAAACTGTAGGGCTCAAGCTTGGCTCACCAGGTACAAGACCTCAGTTATTTGAGATCTTTTTGCCTCCATTTCTACACGTGAAAAAAAGGAAATAATAGGACTCTATTGAACAGCTTCTTTGCTGTTTGAGACAGGGTCTCACACAGCCTAGAACTCACCAGTGTCGTCAAGGCTGACCTGGAATTCCTGATCATCCTGCCTTCATCTCCAGAGAGCTGGGATTACAGATGTGCACACCCCCACACCAGCTCAGCCGCTGGTTGGAGGATTAAAAGAGTCAATACATGTTGCCAGATGGCTCGGCAGGTAAAAGAATTCGCTGACAACCTGAGTTTGATCTCCGGATGACTCTCACACACAGTAGAAGAAGAAAACCAAGTCCCACAAGCTGTCCTCTGACCTCCTTACAAGTACTGTGGCACATTCTCAAACACATACATACACACACACACACACACACACACACACGAAATAAGGGTTTTTGTTTGGGTTTGGGGGGTGGTTTTTGGGGGGATTTTGTGGGGAGGATTGGGTTTTTTGAGACCAGGTTTCTCCATGTAACTTTGGCCATCCTGAAACTCAAGCTTGTCTCCAACACACAGTAATCCACCTGCCTCTGCCTCCCAAGTGCAGAGATTAAAGGCATGCACCACCACCACCACCACCTGGCAGTAAGGGTAATTATAGATTAATCAATCAATCAATCAATCAATGCATCCAAACACAGGACTACAGTCTGTACCAAGCACTCTGAAAGTTGAGGCAGGAAGAATTTTTATTTCAAAGCCAGCCTGGGCTACAGAGCAAGATATTGTTTTCAGAAAAACAAGAACTAGGCAGTGGAATCAGCAGTGAAGAACTGGGGCTGGTAGCAGATAAAAGACTATCCACTGAGGGTACAGTGACTTTGGCTTTGTAGCAAATCACACACACACACACACACACACACACACACACATACACTCCCTAGACTCGGTGGCTTAGGAGCTGGGGACAAGGTTCACTGAGTAAGAAACAGGAGGACCTAGCCAGCAGACCCTGTCTTAAAACAAGGCAGAGAGCAAGAGGAAGCTGTCTGGCCTGCATCCTGCTCTGGTCTCCTAATGTGTGTGTCACAGCCACATACACTTGTACACTCACATACATGTACCACATGCATATGCACCACAAAACCGAAGACAACCACAATCTGTATGGTATCTCACGACTTTGGGGGCTCAGGAGAGCAGATGGAGCCTGCCAGAGATAGCTTGTCTCTGCTCTGTGATGTCTGTGCTCTTACTGTTCGTTTGCTGGGCTTTTTGGTTTTTAAATAAAAAATAAGTACAAGCCGGGCGGTGGTGGCGCATGCCTTTAATCCCAGCACTCGGGAGGCAGAGGTAGGTGGATCTCTGTGAGTTCGAGACCAGCCTGGTCTACAAGAGCTAGTTCCAGGACAGGCTCCAAAACCACAGAGAAACCCTGTCTCGAAAAACCAAAAAAAATAAATAATAATACAAGACAAAATGAATGCATAAGTGTGTGCATGTGTGTGTGTGCGCGCGCGTGCGTGTGCTCACTCAGTATTACCCACAACTCTGCATAGTCAGAAGGATCTTTGTGGAATAAATGAAGAGAATGACACACTTCATTTTCTCTGCGGTCCTTTTTCTCATCAATTCCTGAGCCGCTACATCTCAACCCGTGGGTCGCGACTCTCCAGGAATTGAAAGACCCTTTCATAGGGTTTGCCTACGACCACCAGAAAACACAGATAATGATTCACAACAGTAGCAAAATTGCAGTTATGAAGTAGCAATGAAATGATTTTATGGCTGGGGATCGCCATAACGTGAGGAACTGTATGAAAGGGGCGTGGCATGAGGAAGGTTGAGAACCATGGCTGTACATGCTTCCTTTCTCCTCAGTACCAGGGCACAGAGCCTGAAGGTCACACCCAGAACAAAGCCTCCTCTGTGTTCACGTAGACACATCTCGTGGCATACCAACTTTGCCGAGAACTGTATCAGCTTAGCGTGTGGGGCAGAAAATAGAGGAGGGGATTGTCCTTGGTCAGGCCTGGGCGGGAACAGACTTGTCAGACACAAGACAGGCAGAATCCAACAGCTGGAGAGTCAACATCCAGATGTTCACAGAGGAGGGAAGACAGGGTCTCATGTGTCTCAGGCTGGCCTTGAATTCATTTCTGTCCTCTTGCCTCTGTCCCACAGGTGCCAGAACTACAGGGCTGCACCACCTGCCTGTTTGCTGAGACAAGGTTTCAATATACAGCCCTGGCTGGCCTGGAACTCTCTACCTCAACCAGAAGAGCCTCTAACTTTTGGTCATCCTGCTTCCTCCTCACCATTCCAGGATGACAGGCACGTGCCATCCCAACTAGCTCTAAAGCTAAGGAAGTGGCTGACTCTAAGCCACTGTTAGAAATAAACCTACAATAGCCTTGTTTGAACCTCAGTTTTCCAACCAACTCCTGAGTAATAAAATCAGCCACACAGGTCACAAAGGGCATTTTTAAAGAAAAAAAAAAGTACAATGGAGAGAAATAACTCAACACCACCAGCCACCAAGGAAATGGAACTTAAAAACCTTGGTGTGACAGCTCTCTTTGACAACATTTAAATATTTAGATGCTTTAGGACGACTAAAATCAAAAGTGGGACAATATGTAGATGAGGACGGAGCGCTAAAACACTGCCAGGAAATGCAAAGTAGTGCAGCTACTCTGGAAAAGTGTTTGGCAGTCTCTTATGCAAGTAGAAATACTTACCATATGATCCAGCATTCATCTCAAGAAGTGAAAACCTCTCCACACATACGTATGTATCAACTATGCAGAGGTTCATCCTGGCTTAGTTTGAAAGCCCAATCTGGAAATGCCCTAGAGGAGGTGGGATGTCCACACCATGGGAAAGGAACACTATTCGGGATAAAAATGAGAGAAATATTGGGACTGAGTTCATATCTATAATCCCAGCCTGCAGGACGCTGAGGCAGGAAGAGCTCAAAGTGAGGCTAGCCTGGACTAGCCAAGAGCTCATCTCAAAAAGTCAATCAAGATGAGTTGTTGTTGTATTCAACAATGTGGATGATGTTGACACTTGTGATGGCTGTAGTCAATAGTCAACGTGACGGGATCAGGAATTACCTAGGAGGGACCGGAGGGGGCAACAGTTAAGAGTCCATGCTGCTATTGCAAAGGATGGTGGGTAGAGTCCAAGCGTCTGTGTAAGGCAGCTTAACAACTGCCTGGAACACCAGCTCGGGAGGAGCCCACACCTCTGGCATCCCCAGGCATCAGCACATACTTACCCACAGATACATACGTGCGCACACATACACAATTAAAAATAATATAGTCTTTAGAAGCTTTTTAAAATATAAAGAGACAAGCCTTGAGGAGCACCTAAGGTCTGCCTGCTGGGGATTTTATTGAGTAGGTCAATTGGTGAAGATCCACCTTCTCTGTGGGCCTGGTCATTTCCTGGGTTAAGGACTCTCAGACTGCCCAAAATAGGGAAAGTGAACTGAACACCCTCTGCTTCCTGATGGTGGGGGTGATGTGACCAGCTGCTTCAAGACCTTCAGCCTTAACTGCCCAGCCGTGATGGATCGTGTCCCTGAACTGTAAGCTGAAAAAAAAAGTGCTGCCTTAATTTGCTTGTGTCTAAGTATTTTATCCAGCAATGGAACAAGAAACAGACACAATGGAGCAGCAGAAGCCAGTCTCGAAGGAACCCATACAATAGTCTCGAAATGACAATATCTCAAGAGCTGGAGAACAACTTCATGGCTCCTGGGGTTACATTGAGGTGCTTTGAGCTTAAAGAGGTAGCGTGAAAGCCCCTAGAGGTGACAGGGTAAGTCTGTGCCTGGCCAGCGGTGGTGGTGATCGGGTCATTCTTCACGGGGTAATGCCGATGTGCTACAGAGAACTGCACACGCAGGGACAGACATGAGTGCATGGGATGCTGGCGAGAGCTGGGAAAGTCTGCCGTGGACTGCACCGATGGCTTTGATACCGCATGACAGTTTTGTAATTAGGGAAAACTGAAGAAAGGTAGAAGAGACCTCGGCAGATTGTTTTCTACAGGTTCCCATAAGTCTATAGTTACACCGAAACAAAAGACTTAAAACTGAAAAAGGAAAAAGGCAGCCAGGGGAGTATTTTTCTGGTGGCAACTTCATTTCAGTTTGTGCTCATGTGAGCTTGGTATCACCCTGGGAAACGTCCTCAGTGTTCTTGGGGATGAGATTATAAAAAAAAAAAAAAGTTGAAAATTCCTGTCTGATAGCAAGTCTGGATGGCTCCAAGGCTATAGGGGCTGGGGACAGTGAAGGCTGTGGCCTGGCTCGTAAAAACTGTTGTCACTCAGCTTACCCACAGACTGGCCGAAGCTAAAGCTATGGCATGTGTATAATATCTTCCCATCCATTCATTAATGAGCATGCTCGGGTCTGGAGGATGGCTCAGCAGTTAAGAGCATACACCCACCGCTCTTGCAGAGGACCCGAGTTCAAATCCAAGCACCCAGATGGTGGTTCACAACAGTCTCTAACTACAGCTCCTTCTGGTCTCTGAGGGCATCAGGCCCACCAGTGGTACAGACAGACAGGCGGGCAAAGCACCCGTACGAGAGTGTCAGTCTAGAATGGCAGGCTCCTTTACCAGAAGCAGAGGGCAGTCTTTAAACCCTAACAAGGTTCCTTCCCCTGTCTCCTCTTTGGCTGTTCTCACACATCTAGGTGTTGTGTTTGCTTCTGCTTCTTATGTTTGCCTTTTTGTAAACCGACTGTGCACGTGTTCATCTTTTTTTTTTTTTTTTTTGAGACAAGATTTAGAGACAGTGTGTAGCCCTGGCTGTCCTGGAATTCTTTCTGTAGCCCAGGCTGGCCTTAAACTCACAGAAATCTGCCTGCCTCTGCCACCCAAGCGCTGGCACTAAAGGTGTATGCCACCACCAGCCAGCTCATCTCAGTGTTTTTCATCAGGCTGATTTTAAAGCTCACCAGGACCGTGGCTTTGTCAGAGCTGCATGGCATTAGCCAAGCGCAGCTGTTGGTAATTCTCTAACCCAAACTTGTGGGTTGAGTTGCGTTAGTCAGCTAGACTAGCAGAGTTTGGCTGAGGGGACTAACTAGGCAGGCCGACTGGAGCAGGCGGCAGTGTTTTCTGTTCTTCTGTATTTGGATCTCAGCTGGCTGGAAGCACTCCTAAAAATCAACTATTGGATTTTCCTTCTTCCAACATTCTCTTTAACTGTCTTTTCTCCCCCATAACTTTTCCACTTTTTTTGTTTTGCTTGTAAGTCATGTCTCTGTGTCTAAGCCTGTACACCTCTGTGCGGTTGCACTTGGACCCCAGAAGGCAGCAAATGCCTGAAGCTGGAGGTACAGGAGGCTGCGAGCTTCTCAGTGCAGATGTGGACACTGAACTCAGGTCCTCTGGAAGAGCAGTAAGCCGTCATTTTCCCATTTCGGTTTTGTTTTGTTTTCAGCACCTCACACATGCTGGGCAAGCACTGTAGCCCTGAGCCATATCCCCAAGCCTCTGCGTTTTCTTTATTATGATAAAACATACATAGTAGAAATTTTATCATTTTAACTATTTCAAGTGTCTACTGATGGGCAACGATCACAATTTTCCACCTCTGTAATTTTTCTCTGTCTCTAATTCTTTTTTTTTTTTGTTTTTTTTTTTTTTGTTTTTCGAGACAGGGTTTCTCTGTGGCTTTGGAGCCTGTCCTGGAACTAGCTCTTGTAGACCAGGCTGGTCTCGAACTCACACTCTGTCTCTAATTCTGTACTGTGAAATAAGAAGTCCCCTGTATTAGTTACTTTTCTCCTTGTTCTGACAAAATGTCTCACAAAGAAACAAACAACTTACGGTTGTTAGGACTTAGTTAGCTCCTATCTGCGGGTACAGCCCATCATGGCGGAAAAGGCATGGCTGCAGGAACACGAAATGGGTCGTCACATCGTGTCCGTGGTCCAGAAACAGCCAGAGGAACGCTAGTGCTCAGCGGGCTTTCCTGTTCTTACTCAGCCCAGGCCCCATCCCACAGCATGGTGCCCTCCACATTCAGAAAGAGCCTTTTCTCTCCAGCTAACGCTGTCTGGGAACAACCTCATAGTGGACATGCCCAGTGTCCTAGGTGATTCTGAGTGTAGCCAAGTTAACAGTGAAGGATTTCCATTGCACAGCCTGGGCCGGGTGCATAGCTCGGTGGCCAAGTGCTTGTGTGAGCACAATGTCTGGGTGAGACCCACCGCATAAACAACACCCACTCTTTGTTCTCTCCTCCCCCACGGTTGGTCCACTTTCTGTCTCTGCATATTTTCCCCCTCCTTCTGAGAGTAGAAAACCTTATCTGTTTATTGGAGACTAATTTAACCTAAAACTTTGTAACATAAAACACCAATTTGGTTTGTCTTCTCAGTTTGGGGGAGCATCTTAGCTAGATGTTTCTGGCCTAGCTCCTGCAGCCGCACGGGATTTGCCACGAGGTTTTCAGTCTTCCGCGGACTCACCTGGGGCCAGAAGCCACACCACCTAGTCTACATCCTCACCAGGTACCAGACAAACTCTTCCACTCTTCGTCACACAGACCTCAGCACTGCCTTTCTTCATGATGGGGGAGTGGGGGAAACATATCCGATACCACAGCACTCCCGACCCTAATGATGTGGGCAAAGGGGAGCTGCTAAGGGGGGGGCGGGGGCGGGCCCAGTGGCCCGGACTGACCAATTCAACTACCACCCAGACCCACAGCCCGGCCTTCAGTTGGCCCTCCCTAGTATCCACCCCATCTGGGACCTGCAGGAGCTTGTGAAGGGATCGGTCCTGTGGAACAATAACCACAGGAACTCCATGACTTGGGGCGGCTGTGGGACATCCGAGAGGAGTTTCGATGAGGAACCATGACGATGGTGGACCAGAAACCAGAGGTCTTGAGCCAGACCAGTGCCTCAGTGCAATGAACGTTTTCCAGTGAAGCTGACTGGACAAAAGGGTATGCTGTGTGACACACCGCAGCTCCCAGCGTCACCAGGACAAATGGAGAGGAGTCAGAGAGGTGGAAGAGATGAAGGAGCAAAGAGGTTTTTTCGTCTTCGTTTTGGTTTTGTTCTTTTGGGGTTTTTTGTTTTTCTCTTTGTGTTTGTTAGTTTTAGTTGGTTTGATTTTCTTTTTTTAATTTTCATTTGTAGAAACTGCTTCAGGAAAGACCAGAGGATATGGAGGGGCTGAGAGGTAAATGGAATTGGGGTGCATGATGTGAAACTCCCAAAGATTCAATAAATAAATTATGTTTACAAAAATGCAGCTCTCTTCTCATAATGCCAGTAATACCACGGTTTCTGGGTCAGGAGCTTCCACGTTTCCTGTCCCCTTACTCAAAGAAGTGAAACAAAAACCCACATTGATTGTGAAGTATCAAGGAAGCTTATTTGAAGCAAATCTATCTATAGTGCAGGCCAGAATACACCACAAAAGAGCAGCAGGCCTTCCATGAGCAAGAAAGTGGTCAAGGGCCCAAGTGTTACTTAGGCTTCTTGGTAGAATCCAAGAGGAGAAACTTGGTTCTCTGTTCTGATTGATAGATTATGGCATGTAATTACTTTAAAACTGTGTATGTCCCTCCTCAGAATGTACCTGGTTTATTTATATACACACCCGATCTGAATAGGCACAAGGTTCTTTCTAGGGGATCTCCTTGAGATACTAAAAGGCAAGTCCTTGACGAGTGTGGTGTGGTGAGTATTCACCTGAAAACCCAGCACTGGGTGAGCAGAGGCATTTATGCTGCCCGGACCACAAAGAAAGTTCAAAGCCAGTCTGGGCTACATAGCAAGACCCTGTTTCAATAACCAAAAATCATTTAACATACATTCATGTTTGACCAGGAAGATGGCTCAATTCATAAAGGCACCTGGCATCGAGCCTAAGATCGATTTCAGAGGCCCACGCAGGAAACAGAGAGAACCTGCTCCCACTGGCACACAGGTTATCCTCTGTGAATATCTTCTGTGACCTCCACAGGCCTGCACACTCATACTCAAACACACACACGCACGCACACGCGCCCAGACAAACACACACACATACACACACACAATGTGATAGTTAAAACAAAGTACACCAAGGGGCTGCGGAGACAGCTCAGCGGTTATGTGTACCGCACTCACAGAGGTCTAAGTTTGGCTACCAGCACCCACTGATATCAGGCAGCTTTCTAAACACTTGTTCTAGACACCAGAGATCCAACTGTCTTCCAACTCTGGGGAACCTGCACAAAAGGGGTGCACATAAACTCTCATAGGGACACATAAATAACTCTTTAGAAAAACAGCTGAGGGCAGGAGTGTGCAGGTGTTCAGCCCTGCCCTTCTCCAGAGCAGGATCCCCATCAGGGAACAGCAGCCAAGTGCACACCGGGCAGGGCAGGTCTTCACACCTTAATTAAAGTAATCAGAATCATTTTCCATAAGCATACCCAAAGGCCCAACTTGAGGTGATCCTAGATTCTGTCAAATAACAACACTAACCATCAGACATAGGATCCATCCTGATTTGTTTCCTTGTGTTTCTTTTGTATGATGTCACGAAAGTATGATGTTTTGACTCCTTGTGAAAACACTCTCGCACACTGTACTGTGAGCGTGCTATCCAGAAGTATGAGTCCAACAGATGCTCACTTTCCAGTGAATGCCTCAAGTCAGAGTGCTCATCAACACTCCCATGTGAACTCATCCCTCCGACCGGGAAACCTGAGCATTTGCTCAAAGAATGCTGACTGAGCAGCAAGCCTGGCAGACGATGCACTCGGCGCTGGGGAAAAGGCAACAAAGAAGAAAAATGAGGCCTCTCATTTCCTGCTGTGGGATTTTGAAAAAAAAATGAAAATATAGCATGTTTGGTTATGCTCTGGCTAGAGGAAGAGTCTATGAAGACAAAATGAAACACAATAAAGTGTATTGGGTATAAATAAAATAAGTTCACAATAAATGGCAAGAGTATTGTTACTATATAAGGGTAACCAGGGTTCTCTGAGGAGTGGGACACGTGAGCAGTTTTCTAAAGTGAGAAGCCCTGAAGCAGGAGTGAACGGTTTCCTCATAGTCAGAAGCAATCTAGTGGCTGGGGATGTAGGCTTGTGTGCTTGCCTAGCATGAAGGCGGCCCTGGGTTCAATTACTAGCACCACCTAAGCCAGGCATGCTGCCTTGTATCTGCAACCCAGTTCTTTGGAGGCAGAGGAAAAATGATCAGAAGTTCAAAGTCTTTCTTAGCTACAGAGCAAACTTGATATCGACCTGGGCTACGTGAGATCTTGTCTTTAAAAAAAAAAAAAAAAAAAAAAAACAAAAACAAAAACACAGACAATCTGGACTCTATCCACAAATCCATGAATCATAGCCACCACATCCATCACTGAAGCCTTGTCTTGGTAGGGTTGATTGCTAGGCCAAACGGTTCAACAGCTGTCCCTCAGTTCAACAGCTCGTATAAAATTACCATTCTGTCCATACCTTCATTCCAGTCTGGTAAAAATGTCACGCTTTGGATTTGAGCTGTGGCTCAGTTGGTAAGAGTGTCTGCCTACCATGCACAAAGCCTTGGGTTCAATCCCCAATTCCAAACAAAGAGGTCTAGTGTCTGGTGCTGGAACCCCAGCACGACACAGCTGAAAGCAAGAAGACCAGAAGTTCCAGGTCATCCTCAGCTACAGAGCAAGTTCCAGGCCAGCCCGAGACTGTAAAGACTCTGTTTCAAAAGAAATAAAAGTTAAAAAAAAAAAAATGCCAGGCAGGAAAAGTGGTAAAGGGCCCCTCCCACCTCCCTGCCCCCACTTGCTGGCCATTCCAAGGCCCTATGAGGTCCCCACCTCCTGGCTCCCACTTGCTGGCCATCCCAAGGCCCTATGAGGTCCCCACTTATTCATTCTCCAGCTCCCCAGCATTCTTGTCAACAAAGAAGGTGGAGATGTGATTGAATTAGGCGGTGTGCTCTAAGCCATGGGTGAGCAGTAGCCAGTCTTTCCAAGCAGCAGGCAGAAATGGCATCCCTTTGACCGACAGCCCCAGCCGTAAGTGAGCACAAAGCAGGAGCCCCATTGAGCAAATCATTCCTCCTCTACTCTGTGTCTCGCCATCGCCCTCCACACTCAGAACACGGCCACAAACTCCATACACAGCCAGCAAATATTCATTTCAATGTGTGCGTGTGAACGTGATGGAAGACACACGGCAAGACTCTCCAAATGGGACCCGGGGACCCTGACACCCTCAGGTTCTGACTTTTTTCTCCCCTGTGGAGTTCCAGTTATTTGTTGCTCTGTAACAAAACATTCAGAAACGTAATAACTTCAGGCAGCTGCGACATCTGTCTTGCTCCCGGAGTTCAGTCTGACCAAGGACAGCTTGTCCCCACTCCACTCTGGAATGCAGAAGCGCAGCCTTTTCTCCCAGTTGCTGGATTCCCTCAGAGCCAGGAGGCACCACCCTTGCAGACAATGGCTGAAATCCCAGCGGTCCTTTAGGGCCTGGCCTCTCAAGTCATAAAGGTTCATTTCTGCCACATTTGCTAGAAGAAAGTCACTAAGGCCAATCTGTAGATAAGAAATGGTAGGAGCAGGGTTGAACGACATGCAGGAGTTTTAAAGTCTGTTAGGTTGAATGAGGCCACTAGGTTTGATCATTACTTTCATTCATTGATTTTTGTTTTATTTTTGAGGCAGGGTCTCAGGTAGCCCACCCTGGCCACCAGTTCACTCAGTAGCTAAGGCTGGCCTTGAACTCCTGATCACCTACCTCTACCTTCCAAGAACTAAGACTGTAGGCTTTTCATTCCATTTATGTGATGTTGAGGATGAAGCCCAGGGCCTCAAGTACGTTAGACAAGCAGGCGATCAATGCAGTTCCGTCCCCGGCCTGACCATAGTTGTCAGCACGAGCTAAAGAGGGTGTTCCATTCTGCAGAGGAGTCGCTGAGCTGAACTTAGAATGGGGAATGTCTGCAGGTCTACTTAATGATCTTTCGTTTGGGAATCCTGCATTCTTACTCCCCCTACCCCCCTCCCTTCTCCCCCCCCCCCAGCCGCCATCTGCATTTCGGCTCTCTGCCTGTGCCTAGAAGACTCAGATTCCTTTCCTAAATAAAGAGAAGCTAGGACTGGAGTTCACCTTGGGCCCCAAATGTACAACGGAACATTTATTTATTCAGTCACTTCAAGGGGAAGCCAAAAAGATCAAACCTAACTTCCAGTTCGCACTTCCAGTTCGCATCCTGTTGGAATTAGGCACCAGTAAAACCCTCCAAAGAGACCCTGTCTCTGGATGTCTACGTAGCTTCATGCTCGAGTTTAGCAGATCCTTCAACAAGTGGAGATTGGTGAACCGCCCAGGCCAGGGAACAGTTAGACTAGATTTCCTGGAGTTAGGGTGAGACCATGTGACTAAGTCTGAGCCAAGGAAATGAAGGCAGAAGGAAAGGAAGCTACTTCTGATCCTGGTCCATAAAAATGTAGTGTGGTCCTTTATCCTCTTCCCAGAGTGACAGGAGAAGGGAGAGTCACTATGTGGCAGAGAACACAAAGTCAGGCATGTTAGCGAGGGCTTTTAGCCCTGAGATTCAAGAGACAGGCTAATCTCTGTGAGTTCAAAGCCAGTCTGGCTTACATGAGTTCCAGGTCAGCCAGCGCTACATAGTGAGGCCTTATCTAAAAGAAATAGTAATTGAAAAGAAAGGAAGGAATTGGCACAGGATCTTATTGCATAAATAAAAAATGAACTTTCTTTAAAAGATTTACTTTTATTTCATGTGCACGAGTGTTTGCCTGCGTGTACATGTCTGTACCACATGCATCCCTGGTACCCAAAGAGACCAGAAGAGGACTGGATCCCCTAAAACTGGAGCTACAGAAGTCTGTGAGCCACCATGTGGGTGAGCCAATGCTCCAGGCCCCCAAAATAACTTTTATTACCTCAAGTCACCTAGCAAAGACATTTAGGTGGTTATCTTGTCTAACTGGACCCTGAAGTTTGTCATTCAGGAAGCGGTCCTCCTCTTACTCTCCTATCAGGAATATGCTCCACTATTCGACACTGGAAAGCGGAATGGATGGTGAGTTTCACCCCGATTGAATATAATAGAACTTATTATATAATGGGGTTGCACAAGCTGAAGAGGTAACTTTTTCAGGAATGCATTACCCAAAATGGCTTAACAAGAAAAGCAAAGGTTTGCAGGCACACTGACTTTTTTTTTTTTCCTTTCCTTTTTAAAATCACATTCAAGGTTAAGTGAAGGAGGAAAACCACACCCTCTGATACAGTGTTCCTAAGATGCCACTGAAAGAAGGAACAGTGGAGCCTCCCGGGACTCCTAGCTCCCACCTCCGCCCTTAGACAATGCCAGAAAAAGCGTGTTTTAAGAAGCAACAGTCACATGAAAAAAAGAGAGAAAGGGACTCTAGAGAGGCAAACACAGGAGACTTGTGGTGACACGGGTTGGGTGTCTCCCGCGAGCAGGGCTGCAGCAGAGCGCGCGTGCTCGCCCGCACACCCATAACCCCACAGCCCCACACCACATAGACACGCAAAACAAAACCCAAGTCTTTTCCCGCTGCCCCCCACGCCCTTCCCACGAGGTGAGCAGCAGGATCCTGGTACTGGGAGAAGGAGATGCGGCAGGGAAAGAGACTACGGGGAACGGGCGTCAGCCACCCCCCACACGGGAGCGCAACGGGCTAAGGGCGCGGGCCGAGGAGGGCGGAGCCCATGCAGCCTTCGAGATGCTGAGCCCCCAACCCGACGCGCGCTGGCCACGCCCCTCACGGGCTGGCCACGCCCCCTATGCGACGGGCGAGAGGCGGGGCGGGGCGCGGTGTATATAAGGCGAGGGGCGGGCGCCGCTCTTTTGTCTCTTGCTGCAGCAAGGCGAGTGGGAGCACCTGGAGCGCGAGCTCGGAACGAGACTCCACGGTGAGGCACTGAGCCGGGCTTGGGCCTACCCTGGGTGGGGTCGGGGCAGCTTGTGGCTGGCGGGCGCGTCCTCCCTGGGTTGCAACAGGCGAAGCGGTGGTTTGGAACGTCCAGAGGCTGGCAGGCCACGCCCTGGGACTTCGAGGGAGGGTGTGGTGGACGAGCCCCGGATCCTCGGACTCCGGGCTCCGGGAACGCCCCGGGCTGGGAATGCCACGTCGAGAGGCGTTCGCGGAGAGCGCGGGACCCAGGGAGCTCTGGTCACCCCCAAGCCTCAGGCCACCCACTATCTCCTTGGTTCGCCCATCAGGGTTGTAAGAAAATGGCAGACAAGCCGGACATGGGGGAAATCGCCAGCTTCGATAAGGCCAAGCTGAAGAAGACCGAGACGCAGGAGAAGAACACCCTGCCGACCAAAGAGAGTGAGTGCTCGCCCGCCTCCGGGTTCCCACCCCAGCGCTCCACCCTTCCCTGCTGTGCCAGCCCGGCACCCCCACCCCCATCCGGCCACTATTCTCCCACCCCGAATCTGAGCGGCCACAGCCACCCTTCCAGTTACACAAAGCACTTTGTCCCTTCCAAATTCCCTCCTTGTCCCCCGGCCTCGTGGGTGCCTCGCCCACACCGGGTTTTTGGGTGGGGGGCTGTAAAGAGGCTCCATTCTCCAATGCCCACATCTCGCCCTTTGCAGCCATTGAACAGGAAAAGAGGAGTGAAATTTCCTAAAAGACCAGACTGGAGGATTCCCCCACCCCACCCCGTCATCTCCGAGACCCCCTCGTGATGTGGAGGAAGAGCCACCTGCAAGATGGACGCGAGCCACAAGCTGCACTGTGAACCCGGGCACTCCGCGCCGATGCCACCGGCCTGCGGGGTCTCTGAAGGGGGACCCCCCACTAATCGGACTGCCAAATTTCACCGGTTTGCCCTGGGATATTATAGAAAATTATTTGTATGATTGATGAAAATAAAACACCTCGTGGCATGGCTGGCGTGGTCTGAATCTTTTAGCAGAGTATGCGTGGGCCGAGCGGGAGTGAGTTGTGCCGCAGAGAAGGGGGGGCGCGTCATTTTTATTTTGGTTTTCCGTGCTTCGCCCTAAGGTTTCCTGGGTTCTCGGTTGCTGGCTCTTAATACAACCCACGTAAAATTTAACCCCATTTCTGAGAAATGCTGCCCAAAAGATTAGGATGTACAGCTGATCAGCTCGTCTACCCTGTAACCTCACGCAAACCAGAAGCAGTGATTTAAAGGCTGAGAGGGAGGGAGCAAAGGATCATTCTGGAATGTTGGAAATTGGGCGAGGTCGGGGTCCGTCCCTCACAAACACACAAGGTTTTTCTCTAGACGTTACTGAATGAAACAGAAACAAAGGCGGGACCTGGTGAGACAACCGTGGTGTTTGTTCAGAACTTGCCGAACCGACAGCTACAGCCGAAGGGAACAGCCTAGGTTTGGGGGAGGGGGTTTGGGTTTTTTGGTTTTTGTTTTGTCTCGGGACCTTCCGCGAATACGTTAGCCTTTGGGGGTGGGGAGGGGTGGCTGAGCAGCCTCCAGACCTGAGATCTGCAGGAAGGATGGAAGTGAGAAGAGAGAGCGTGGTTGCAGTGGGTCGGAAGAACTGAAGAAGGTCACACCCTCTTCGTGACCCGTGGGGAAGGGGCGGGACCTGGCCAGAGGGGCCTAGTGGAGGAGGAGCCCGGCACTACTGGGCATGAAAGGAGCTTATGATTACAGGGGTGGCCTTTTCCTGGAGGAGGGGAGGGAGGGAGACAATTGAACAGGGTTTGCCCCACATTTTTGTTTTACCCCCAAGGGACTCGATAAATGCATGAGGGCAGTTAGTTCAAAAGAGGTGTATCCTCCAGCAACAGGAAATGTAAAAGCTAGTAATGAGACTAGCAGACAGGGCAGAGCAGAGGCGGGCAGGTGGGGGAGGCTCAGCCTAGCGGACATAAAGGAGCAACACGACAAACCTACCCTCGGTTCCTTCCCTGGTACCTGGAGGCCTAAATCACCTTTGAGTGGGGAAGGATTCTTTTTCACTGATGTTAGTGACTCCCCCAAATGCAGCTTTTGCAGTGACCCCTCACAGGGTGGGACTGATGAGAAGCCCCCATGTTTGAGTAAGAAATCTCTAGCCGGTGCTCTTGTAAGTGGGCCTAATCTCTTTAGCTCAGAAGAATGAAAAGAGAGAAAGAGAACCTACTGAAAATTCTAATTGGCCTCACCCACCCCATCTTGGTAGTGCTAAAGCCGACAGCTACCATGTTTCCCTGCTCCTTCACTGGCCTGTTGAGTCTTGTTCCTTGATTGGCAGGGCCTGAACAAGACGAACCTGTGATCATTCCTATGGTTTAGGGAAGCCAAACACACTCACTTCTCCCCCTGGGCCCAATCCAGGGAAGGAAGGAAGGACTGTTAATTTACAATTGAGGCTAATGACGGAAGGCTGCAGAGGCCAGCTCCCTTAGTCAGCTTTGTCGCCAGAACAAAAACACCTGTGAGATGGAAGTGGGAAAGATTCCTTTTGTCTCAGGAGTGCCAGTCTGTCTTCTACCGGCCCTGCTTTGGATCTGTGGGCAGGCAGCACATCAGAGTGGGGGTGCAGAGCAGAGCAAAACCGCTCACCACAGGAAGACACGGCCAGGAAGCCAAGGAGAAAGAGGAAGGAGTGGGGGGTCCCACAATACACCTCCCACTTGGCCCCGGCTCTTCAAAGGTTCCACCACCTCTCAACAGTACCACCCTGAGGATCAAACCTCCAACCTGGGGCACCTTGCAGACATTTCAAAATCCAAGTGACAGGAAGAACCACGTATAGGTTAGGAGATTTCTGGAGCTAGGTGTAGTGGCGTAGACCTATAACCTCAGCACTTGCGAGGTGGGGTTAGGAGGA
Source organism: Alexandromys fortis (assembly GCF_014885135.2). Taxonomy (NCBI): domain Eukaryota; kingdom Metazoa; phylum Chordata; class Mammalia; order Rodentia; family Cricetidae; genus Alexandromys; species Alexandromys fortis. Next base: position 333,983 of record NW_026068207.1, read on the forward strand.
CTACCCAGTCAATTCAAGATCTGCATGGGTTACTTGAGACCCTGTCTCAAAAAATAAAGGATAAATAAATAAATAAATAAATAAAGATACTGGGATGTTAGTTCTTACAACATCTAGAAGCCACATACAAGTACCTATCACTACTGAGTCTGCAGAGTTTTGTTTTTAAGCGCAAGTAACTGCAAAATGTTCAATGAAAAGAAAAGCTAGAGACACAACCCGTCCCCTTGAGGAAAGCAAGCGAAGCCCTGGTGAAAGAGGAAGCATTTGCATGAAGACGAGAAGTGAGAACGAGAGTGAGGGTTGCTCGGTGGCAGGCTCCTCCTCCCGTGGACACCAGAACATGTGCACTGAAGTGAAAGAGCAGTGGCTGAATGAAAACAGAAGCAACCTCAAAATGAACCCAGGAAGGAAGGAAGGTGGGCGGGTTGCATCCTGTAGTCATAGGGAGGCCACTGTAGATCTGGGGGAGTCAAACGAAGTGATCTGAGAGGCCCGTGAGTGTGTGGGAAGATACAGGTACTTGTCCCCAGTAGCACCACCTCCACCTCCACCACCACCTCCGCCAAACCAAGCCCTTCATCACGAGCGCACCGCTGCTGCAATAATCAGCACTAACACCGTGCCTGCTCCTCATCACCCCCACGCTGTCCACAGCATCTAGTCTATCATCGCCAGCACCATCTTACCGCTACCTTCACCATCATCATTACCACCACCAGCAGCGGCAGCACCTTCACTACCACCACCCTCACTACCACAATCACCATCATCACACCAATACCATGATGCTCGATGCCTGCAGCCAGAAGAGGGTGTTGGATTCCCTTGAACTAGAGTTATAGATGATTGTGAGCCACCGTGTAGGTGCTGGGAATCAAACCCAAGCCTTCTGGAAGAACACCCAGTGTTCTTAACCACCAAGGCATCTCAACACTTCTTTGCTTGTTTTTAAACTTCTTTTTGAGTGTGCATGTGTGTGTACAAGAGTGTGTGCCATACTTGCACATGTAGCGACCAAAGTTCAACATGGGGCATCTTCGTCTACCGCATGCTCTCTGCCTTATGTTTTTATTGTTGTTTATGTGTGTCTATGTGTTTCTGTGTGTGCTGGGTAAATGTGTGTCAAAGTGCAAGTGTGCACAAACAGCACTCGTGTGAAAGTCAGAGGACAGCCTTCAGCGTCAGTCTTCACTTTCTCACCCTGCCTGACAGGGCCTCTCTTTGCTGCAGCGTAAGCCAGGCTCACTGGCCCAGCTCCTAGAGCCTCTCCCGTCCCTACCTGCTGTCTCCTTGTATGGACACACAGGAATTACAGATGCTCGTGCTGTTGCATCCAGCCAGTTTACACGGGTTCTGGAGATTCTAACTCAAGTCATCAGGTTGTGAAGAAAGCTCGTTACCCACTGATCCATCTCCCCAGCCCATCATCTCCACCTTATTTTTTGAGGTGGGATCTCTCAGTAACCCTGGAACTCACTATCTGAGCTAGACTTGCTGGCCCATAGGATCTGCCTGCCGCGTGCAACATCTTACATGGCTGCTGAGAATCTGAACTCAAGGGTTCATACTTGTACAGCAAGTACTTTAAACGCTAAGCCATCATCTTCCCAGCCATTTTTTAAAAAGAATTATTATGTATTTATTTTATGTGTGTGAGTGTTTTGCCTGAGTGGATGTATAAATGCCATGTATACGCCTGCTATCCTTGGAAGCAAAAAGAAGGTTTCAGATCATCCCTTGTAACTGGAGTTACAGATGAGTGGTCTGTACCGATGGGTCCACCTCTGGACACTGTGGATGGTCCTGAGTTGTATAAGAAAGCCAGCAGAGCAAGCCATGAGGAACGAATCAGTGAGCAGCACTCTCCTCCATGGCTCATGGAGGTTCTCGCCTTAAGTTACTGCCTCGACTTCCCTCAGTGATGGAATGTGAACCGGGAGTTTTAAGATGAAATCAACCCTTTCCTCCCCACCTTGCCTTTGGTCATGGTGTTTTATCACAGCAATGGAAACCAAAGACAGCCCCCAAATCTCAATGACTTACAACAACAAACATACATACTTCGTCCATATCGCTGTCAGCTGCTACTCAGTCGCCCGTCGGTACTCCTCCTTCGTTCTGAGAGGCAGGCTCAACAAGCAGGCCCTGTATGGGGCACAGCATGGGTACGGCCGATGGAGAAGGTTACACAGAGTCACTCAGTGGTGCTTCCCTCTTCTCAGACTTCACTTCCACCCACGCACACTAAGCAAAGCACACCATGAGGCAAGGCTCTGCTGGTCACAAGCCATCAGGGAGAACAGGAAAGAATTTGCACCCTGGGGTAGTTTGAATGTGAGATGCATCCAATAGGCGTGTGTGTTTGGACACTTGATCCCCAGCTGAGGGCTCTGTTGGGGAAGGTTATGGAGCCTTTAGGAGTGGAGACTCGCTAGAGGAAGTCTGTCACTGATGGGCAGGCAATGAGGTTTTAGAGCCTGGACCCATTTCCTGTTCTCTCAGCTTGCTGACTGCCAGGCCAGCCTCGGGCTTCTGCCATGCTTTCCCTACCACGATAGACTCTACCCTTCTAGAAATACAAACCAAAATAAACCCTTTCTTTCCTAACTTCCTTTGTGTCGGGGTATTTTATCATGGCAACAGAAGAATAACTAATACAGATGTCTAATATAATATATTGCATGTACCACAATGCATATACATAGAATTTTTTTATAAAGTATCTTTCTTAAATCAGACACATTAGCTTACACCTAATTACCCAACACTGCAGAGGTGGAGGCAAGAGGATCAGGAGTTTAAGGTCATCCTTGTTTACATCATGAGTTGGAGACTGTCTGGGGTAAATGAGACCTAGTCTCAAAAAAAAAAAAAATAGTTCTTAAAGATTATCTTTTTTAGCCAGACATGATGGCCCATGAATTTAATCCCAGCATGCAGGAGGCAGAGGCAAGTGGATCTCTGTGAGTTCAAGGACAGCCTGGTCTACAAAGTGAGTTTGAGGACAGCCAAGGCTACACAGAGAAACTGTCTCTAAAAACAAAAAGCAAAAACAAAACAAAAAGACAATCTTTATTTCACCTTTATATTCCAATGGGAATCATGTTCATTTGTGTTTTTACAGTATGTGGAGAAGGAACTAACTTATAGTTAACTATAACTTATAGTTAGTCCCTCCTCCATACACTGTAAAGTTATCCTTAATTTTTATTTCAAAAAGAGAAGTATCATCAAGTATTTGACAGATTAAGACATTTGATCCCTGGGGGTTGATGATGGCTGTCCCTTTGTTGGTGACTGATTCAGGAGTAAGTGCAGACTGTAATCCTAGCACAGGAGCCATGGGAGGAAATCTGCTTGAAGGTTTCTGGGAAAACTGTACATAATGAAAACATACAAATACCACTGTTGAAAGATGTGATGTTTGAACCAGAAGGACCTCTTCGTCAACCTTTAGTGCCGTTGGGGTGGTCAGAAGGACAGTGTAAGGGCCTTTTCACTGAGGTTCCAAGTTTTTGGTCTGGTGTCTGCGGACCCAAACAGTATCTCCTATCTGGAAAGGATGCGGTACCACCGGCTGGTTCAGTTGGTCTCGGTAAGCAGCGGCGAGTGGCTTCCAAAACTCTCTCTGCACAATCTGTAATGTCTGTAAATGAGCTTCCAGAGAAGGACTGTTAGCAAAATCAGCAATGTTTGAATTAAAGAAATTTATAAATGGGGGAGGATCCCCATATAGGATTTCAAAAGGAGTCAGTCCATGAGGCCCCGGAGTGTTGCGGGCCCTGTACAGGGCCAGTGGTAAGAGGAGCACCCAGTCTCTAGTGCCAAGCGTTAATTTGGATAAGGTCTCCTTAATTGCACTATTCATGCGTTCTACCTGCCCTGACCTTTGGGGTCTACACGCACAATGTAATTTCCATTCGACCCCTAGGAGTTTGGCCACCAACTGACTTACCTGGGAGACGAAGGCAGGCCTAAGACTTGAGGCATTCCGTACCTGGGAAATATTTCTTCCAGGAGCTGGTTGGTCACCACCTTTGTGGTTTCGTGTTTGGTGGGAGAGGCTTCTACCCATCCTGAAAAAGTGTCTATGAACACCAAGAGGTATCTGTACCCATAGAGACCTGGCTTAACCTCCGTAAAGTCGATCTCCCAATGTACTCCAGGACAATGTCCCTGTGGACCAAGCTTGGTTCTGCCTGCATTTACCTGAGCGCAGGCTTGGCATTCATCAGTCACTTTTTGCAGGGCTCCGTCCCTGTTCAGGAGGTATTGGCCTGACTCCTGTCTGCCCAATGAGGTTTTCATCTTCTTTGGCCCCAAATGAGTCAATTTATGTAAGTAGTCTATTATTTCATAAGTATATTTTATCGGCATAACAATCTTTTCCTTGAAAACCCAATGCTGCTTTTTGGGGTCATATGTGGCCCCCATTTTCTTTAGAAGATCAATGTCCTCTTCACTATAGGGTAGCAAACTGGAGGCTTGGGCCTCTTCCGGGTTCGTCAAGGGGAAAGCTTGGGAGGTCTTGGTTGATTTCATAGCAATCTCTCGAGCAGTGTTATCTGCCAGTCTATTTCCCTTTGCCTCAGGGCTTTGGCCTTTTTGATGCCCAGGGCAGT
>NW_026068207.1:341553-390775 GCF_014885135.2 Alexandromys fortis
GAGTGTACAGAATTCAACAAAGAACACGGAAGACAACCACGGAAGACAACTGACTCGGAGCTGGCCAGCTTACCTCCCGATGGTGAGTCAGTAGTCCCTGGGTGGGGGGTCTCAATTCCCAGCCAATGCACCAAATGAAAGACTCTCGAAGAGGTCCTTCTCTCTGGAGGAGACCTCCCCGACGCCAAGGAACAGGCCGAGACCACACGAATGCAAATCGCAAGAGGTTTATTGGGTAGACACGGGTACCTGCGGGCAGCAAAGTCTTTCGGAGGACTTGCGCACCTGCCAACTGGAGGGCGGGCTTTTTATAGGGAAGAGCAAAAAACAAGTTTACAGAAGCAAAAGCGTGGTTATCAGAATGAGGCGGGGGCATGAATGGTTTCCTCTCCCAACATGGGTGTCAGCAACAGTCATCCTGTTCCTATCTTATAGATATCCTGTTTTGCAGTCAACCTGCTTTGCTGATGTCCTATCTTATTGATATCCTGCCTTGCAGTCATCCTATCTCATAGACATCCTGCTCTCCCAAGCAAATGGGGATGTTCTTATGAGAGCAGGCTGGCTGCTGATCCTGAGAATTTTTCAAGCAAGCAGGACATTCCCCCCCCCCCCCGGGAGCATGCTAGCTTCGGGTTTTGAGGAGGAGGTCTGTAGGGTCTTTCAAACCAAGATGGTCGTCTTGAAACCATTAAAGGAAATTGAGCTGAACAAGGAGGTAACACTAAAACATAGAAAGGATGTAAGTACTGGCTGAGTTCTGGAGTCACAGTTTCCTAAAAGGGCTTTGTCTTGGAACTTGTGTGTGAATAATAAATTTCCCTGTATCTAGTGAGACGACTTAGCAGTTAATGTCCCTGTCACACAAACACAAAACAGAGTTTCAATGCTACAATTCCAGTGCCCAAAAGGTGAGACACAGATTCCCTTGGAGCAAGCTGGTCAGCCAGACTAGCCTTATGGGCAGTGAGCTCTGGGCGTGGCTTCCCAGCTTTCCTCCATGAGTGAGGAAGGGAGCGAAGGAAGGAGACTCCCAAACTCAACCTCAGAGCTCCACACGCAAAACACATATGTTCACATACACATGCTCACAAATGAAAACATGTATACCCACATGAGAAAAATAAATACATTTTGGCATATTTGGAAACTCTGTAGTTGGGTTTTCTGTTCTAGCCAAAAGAACTCTAATATCCAGCATCAGGAATAAGAGGAGTCTAACAACAGAAGCAATGTGGACTCAAACAAGAAAAAGCCCAGCAGAAAGTGACTGGCTATAAGCAATCAGCAAGAGGGTCCAGCAGGAAACGGCACTGCCACCAAGCTTGACGCCTGGCAGCTAGAGATCAACCTTGGGCCCCGCGTGGTGAAAGGAGAGAGCTGACTCCAGCAAGTTGTCCTCTGGTCTCTGCACGTGCTGCAGCATGCCCACATACACACAGAAATAAATGGGATTTAAAAAAAATAAATCAGGAACTAGAGAGCTGGATCACAGTTATGAGTGCTTATTGCTCAACTAGAGGACCCAAGTTCAGTTTTTAGCACTCACACTGGGTGGCTCATCTCTCACTACCTGTAACAGCAAGTCCAAGGGATCCAATGCCCTCTTCTAGGCTCTGTGAGCACCTGTAAACATATGGTGTTTGTGTGTGTGTGGCAGTGGACAAATTTTAAGGAATTGTCTGGTTCAAGTATGAGGCCTGGAAAGTTTGAAGTCAGCATACTGAAAAATTCCACACCAGTTTTTACATGTTATAATCTTTGTTATTTATTTTTTAATAGATTTATTGTTTTATTTATATGTGTGAATGCTTTGCTTGCATGTATATATGTGCACTGTGTGCAAATCTGGCACCCATGAAGGTCAGAAGAGGTCATCAGATGTAGGAGGAGAGCCTGCTTGTTCCTCCCAACCACCCTACTAGCTTAGCTCTGAAATAACCACACAGAAACTGTATGGATTAAATTACTGCTTGACCCATTAGCTCTAGCTTCTTATTGGCTAACTCTTACATTAATTTAAGCCATCTCCATTAATCTGTATATCACCACGAGGTCGTGGCTTACCAGCAAAGTTCCAGCACGCCTATCTCTGGCGGAGGATCATGACGTCTCCAGACTCCACCCTTCTTCCTCCCAGCATTCAGTCCAGTCCTCCCTGGCTACCTAAGTTCTGCCCTCTCAACAGGTCAAGACAGTTCCTTTATTCATTAACCAATGAAAGCAACACATAGACAGAAGGAACTCCTACACCAATCAGATCCCCTGCAACTGGCATGAATTACTATATGGATGCTGGGAATTGAACTAGGGTCCTCTGCAAAACCAGCATGCACCCTTAACTGCTGAGACATTTCTCTAGCCCCTTCTTTATTTCTTGAAACAAGGTTTCATGCTGTAGCACCAGCTGGCTTAGAACTCCCTATCTAGCCCAGGTTGACCTCAGACTCACAACAATTCTTTTGCCTTAACCTCCTAAGTTCTGAGAAGTCAGACATGAGCCTCCACACTATCCTCTGCGTTATATAGCAGCTGCGAATGCATGTGTGTATGTGTGTGCGTGTAAGTGTATGCGTGTGCGTGTGTGTGTGTGTGTTGAGGTAGCCCAGGTTGTTCTCAAACTTGCTTTGTAGCTGAGGATGACACTGAATTTATCCTCCTGCCTACACGAGTTCTGGCATTACAGGTGTGCACCCCATACCAAATTTATATGGTGCTAGGGACTGGATCCAGAGATACGTGCACGCTGGGCAAGCACTAACGATTGTGCCACACACTCAGTCTCTTATTATAGTCTTCGCATAGGACTCCTTCTCAGAGAAATTACTTTTGCTCTTAAGGCTTCAACTGAGAAGATGCTGTCTTCTCCGCGAGCTAGTCTCCTGTGACTCATGTCACCAGACACTTCTGCAGCAGCTTCTAGACTATGGGGACTAAATCACTGGGCACCAGACTCTACCCAAGAAGACACATGACATGAGTCACCACCTTGTTGGAGGGGTAGTTCCCTTTTCTCCTTGCAGGCTCTAGATTTGCTTGCCTCTGACCTGATGTGCTTGGGGAGCACAAGAATGCGGAGACCAGCTCCTACCCGCACTGGGGCCAGGAAATGTCCAACCCTGAGGGCAGAAACCAAACGCTGCGGGTAGAGTGTTGGTGGAGCCTGTAGGCAGCAAGGAGCCTTGGGGTCACTCTGCCAGCCCCTGGGTGCTGATCCCAGACTTCTTCCTCTGGAACAGAAATAATCTCTTAGAATTTCACTTCTTGGATGGATCTATGCAGTACAAAAATCAGAGAAATAGAGTTTGTTTAAGGAAAGCTGTTAAAGGACCAAGGAAGAAACATTCTAAAACTTTCCTTATTTAATTCATTTCTTCTTACATCATGCGCATTTGTGTTTTGCCTGCCTGTATGTCTATGTGAGGGCATTAGATCCCTTGAAGGCATTAGATCCCCCAGAACTGGAGTGACAGGAAGTTATGATCTCCCATGTGGGTGCTGAGAATTGAACCTGGGTTTTCTGGAAGAGCAGTCGGTGAGCCATCTTTCCAGCCCCCAACATTCTAAAACTTTTTTACCATCTGTCTGTCTATCTATCTATCTATCTATCTATCTATCTATCTATCTATCTATCTATCTATCTATCTGTCTGTCTGTCTATGTATCTATCTATCTATCTGTCTGTCTGTCTATGTATCTATCTATCTATCCATCATCATTTATTCCGTATGTGCACACATACACACGTGTATACATTACACATTCCCAGGAGTTGCTCTTCCACCATTCCACCACGTGGGACTTAAGGATCAAACTCGGGTAGTCAGCCTTGGCAGCCAGCGCCTTTACTTGCTGAGTCTTCCCACCAGCCCGCATATTTTATCCCTGTTGTTGTGCGCACAAGCGTATGATGGGGTGCATGTATGTGAAGGTCAGAGACCAGACTTGGACCACTGGTTCTCTTCTCGCGTGGCTCCAACTCAGTCCATCAGGCTTGTCATGGCCGACACCTTCACTGAGCCATCTTCCCAGCCCTGGAGACATTTGTAAGGAATTCATGATGACAGAAATAAGACTAAAGAAAACTTGGGGGTTGGGGGCAACAGCTGGGAATGCTGCTCAGTTGGGAGAGTGCCTGCCTAGCATGCATGAAGCCCTGGAGTCTATCCCCGGAGTCAAATAAACCAGGCATGTTGGCACATGTGCAGAAGCAAGAGGATCAGAAGTTTTAGGTCATCCTCAACTCCAAAGCAAACTTAAACCCAGTCTAGCATACATGAAGATGTCTCAAAAAAACAAAACCCATAAATCCTTCTCTCTCTGCACAGAATCTCTTCCACCTACACGCAGCAGCACGCACACTTTGTTAGCACATAGGAGAGCGCCAGGCCCAGATGGCTCCACAGACGATTTCTTTCAAAGCTGAAAGAAAACAATGACAAAAAAAACTTTAGTACCTCAAGATTTGTTTCGGTAGCTAGAAGAGGACATATGTCTCCCATGATGATTAATCTCGGGTGGCAGCCCGACTGGAACCTTAAAGCCTTAGTTCTGGGTGTGTCATTTGGTGTGCTTCCAGGGGGCATGGGCATGCGTCAGGGGACTGAGCTGGGAAGAGCTTCTCTCTACAGAGGTGGGCACCATGCAACCAGCTGTTGGCTCAGATAGAGAAAAAGAGCAGAAAAACCAAGGATCCACCCCCCACCCTTCCTGGAGCTGGAACACCCTCCTTCTATAGTCTTTGGGATTTGGCCCACACTTCAGACTGAAAATTACAACATCACTTCCCTGGCTCTGGATCTTTTGGCCTTGGTTTGAGCTGGGTCTCCAGCCTGCAGATGGCCTGTGCTGGAATGTCTTGTACCCACATTAACAAAGCACCCCAAGAAATCTACACTCAGACACCTGTATCTATGTAGAGGCCATTGGTTCTATTTCTCTGGAGAATCCTGGGCAGCTCAAGCAGAAACTTTGATATTAGTCTTCTTTCTTCCTTTTTAAAAGACTTCTCTATTTTCATTTTATGTGTATGAGTAAGCGTATGTATGTATGTATGTATGTATGTATGCATGCATGCATGCATGTATTATGTATGTGTGTATGTATGCATGTGTATATGCATGTATGTGAGAGACTAGGAGTGAGACAGGCTCCAGGTAGGGAGAGGGACCTTGGCTAGATAAGAAGGGTGTCAAGCTTCCAAGATGGCTAGCTTCTTCCACACCTTCCTGACTTGAGACAATAGCCTGACTGCTCAAAACAAAGACCTTGAAGGACTTTGTTTCCCTGCCAGCAGACCCCTGCAATTAGATTTCCTCAACAAGTCTGAGGCTAGATCAAGACCTGCCACATAACAGTTGTAAGCCAATCCTATCCTATCTTTCTTCAAACTGACCAACCCTAAATTAGAAGAGAAAAAACTCCTCAAAAAAAAAAAAAAAAAAAAAAAAAAAAAAAAAAAAGCCCAACCCTTGAGAAAAAACTAAAGCTTTCAGTTTTCTGACCTCCCCAGTGCCTTCCACGCAGTGGTCACCGCTGCTGCCCCCTGCCAGTCTTTTTCTCTGCTTGCTGCAACTGTCCTTCCTCACCCCAATAAACACTCTCCTTCAGCTGCTGACTCTGTCTGCTGCTGTCCCCGGGGTTGATGTCCCCACTACCACTTGCTGCACCCGAGATTTGTGCTGTCTTTAATTCTCTAACTGGCAGAGAAAAAGAACCTGATCAAGACCCCTAGATTGGGGGCTGGAAAGACGGCTCAACGATTAAGAGCGCTGGCTGCTCTTCCAAAGGGCCCGGGTTTAATTCCCAGCACCCTCATGACAGCTCAGTTTCAGTAGATCCAATCACACAGACACACCAATGTACATAAAATAAAAATTTTTCAGAAATCCCTAGATATGTGTGCCTGTGGTACATATACATATACACACACACATATATATAATATATGCATATATGTATATAAATACACACACTTTTTTTGGTTTTTCAAGACAGGGTTTGTTTTTTGTAGCTCTGGCTGTCCTAGAACTCTCTTTGTAGAACAGACTGGCCTCCCACTCACTGAGACTTTTCTGCCTCTGTCTCCCGAGTGCTGGAATTAAAGGCACACACCACCATACCCAGCTTATTTTTTTAATTTGTTTATGATTTATTTATCTTTATTTTGTGTGCATTGGTGTGAAGGTGTCAGATCCCCTAGAACAGGATTTTCAGACAGTTGTGAGCTGCCATGTGGGTGCTAGGAATTGAACCCGAGCCCTCTGGAAGAACAGTCAGTGCTCTTAACCGCTGAGCCATTTCTCCAGCTCCCTATTTTTTTTAATTGGGGGGAAATGTATAAACCGGTTCTCCAGGAAGAACACCAATAGGATCTACAGAGACACTGGAGAGGAGAGTTATAAGAACAGGTATACAGTCGCAGAGGCGGAAAGGTCCCATCATACGCCATCTGCAGGCTGCAGATCTTGGAATGCCAGTAGCATGGCTCAGCCCAATTCTGAAGGCCTTTGAAAGCAGGGAAGCCAAGTCTAACTGTAAGTCTGTGGCCCAAAGTCTGAAAACACAGTCTGATGTAAGTGCAGAAACAAAAGGCCAAGAATCTAAAGAAGGATATTCCAACCGCAGGAGGTAGGGAAGCACGAGAGAGAGAGAGAGAGAGAGAGAGAGAGAGAGAGAGAGAGAGAGAGAGAGAGAGAGAGAGCAGACTCTTCAGACAAGAGCAAAGAGCAGTCAGTTTCTTCAAATATATAGCAAGAACGATCTCTTGGCCACATATTAATATTCTTCTTCTCTGTAATGTCTTGAGCAAGGAAGTCCAAATTCCTCCAAACAAAAGCACAGTCAAGCCTATCACAGCAATACCTCACTCCTAGCACTGATTTCTGTCTTGTTAGGGTTTCCATTGCTGTGAAGAGACACCGTGACCACAGCAATCTTATAAAGGAAAAGACTTCATTGAGATGGCAGCTTACGGTTCAGAGGTTCAGACCATTATCATCAAGAAGGGGAGCGTGACAGCAGGCAGATATAATACTGGCTACATCTTGATCAGAAGGCAATAGAAGTGCACTGAGGCACTTGGCTTGGACAGTATCTTGTGCATACATGAGACCTCAGGTCTTCAGTGACACTCCTCCTTCAAGATCACACCTACTCCAACAAAGCCACACCTCCTAATAGTGCTACTCTTTATGAGATTCAGGGGGTCAATTACATTCAAGCTACCACAACCATACACCCCAAGGAGAGAAAACTGCTGCCTGGTGGCTGGCCAAAAAAGTAGTCCCAAAAAAGCAATGACCCAGAGACACAAGTCTCATTTATCACTGAAAGCCTGGTGGTAGCATTTACAATTGCCCATGCGGGACTTTCCTTTCAGACTCCAGAACAAATGGCATGCCTTGGAATTGAACAGCAGTGTGACCCTGAATGCACCTGTCCCAGAGGTCCCCATAGCTGAATTGAAGAGAGGGAGGAAAGAAGGCCCTGCTGTTCGAAGGACAGATGCCCAGGACAAAGGGCACAAAAGGCATAACACAGTTGCCAGGCATGAGATGTGTGGGGCAAGGGGAAATAAGTACAGGGATGCTAGGGTGGCCCAGGGGCTGGGTAAGAGACGGGGGACCATATAGATAATATTTTAATGCAGCTTAGAGATGTATGCTTTTATTTTGGTTTTGTTATTTGGCTTTTTGTTTGTTTGTTTTTCAAGATGGGGTTTCTCTGTGCCACTCTGGCTGTCCTGGAACTCACGCTGTAGACCAGGCTGGCCTCAAGCTCACAGAGATCCACCTGCCTCTGCCTTTCAAGTGCTGGAATTACAGGTGTACGCTCCCACCACCATTGCCACCGCCACTACCCAGCTTTTAAACCAATAGTGTTCCAAACAGTTTTGATTGTTTGTTTTTTTGAGACAGGGTGTCACATACCTAAGGCTGATCTGGAACTTGCTATGTAATTAGGGATGACCATCAACTTCTGGTCCTGCCTCCACCTCCTGAGGCATGTATTAATGGGATCATACTAGGGCTTTATACATGCTAGGCAAGCACTCTACTAACTGAGCTCCAGCCCCCACTCGTGTGTGTATGTGTATTTAGCTTGGGGTAAATGGTGAGGCCTTGACTGCACTATGTAGCCAAGGCTGGCCTTGAATTCGAGGATTAGATTGCAGATGTGAGGAACTACAACCAGCTGTTAAGATTTTAAAAAAAAAAAAAACTATACTAAACTGAGATAGGATCTCACGTAGGCCAGGCTGGCCCCAAACTCATTATATGGCCATGATGGCCCTGGGTTCCTTGATCCTTTTGCCTCCGTCTCCCAAGAGGTAGGATTACAGGTGTGAGCTGCCACGCAAGGCTTCTTTCAAGCAATTTTAAACTTGAATACTTTTATGCGGCACTTGCTGCCTCAAGGTCCCACCACTACCCCCTTGTTGTCAATGGCCCCTAAGATACATGCCTTTGTGACCTGCTGAGTAACCTTGTGGTATGGCTACAGTACAGTGCAGCATCCAGCCCTCTTAGCGATGTGTGCCCATGGCCCCTGCCTCATTATATCACTCTACCACAACCTCAGGTGCCCAGGCTGTCAAAGAGTGCTGAGCTAAACCCTAGCTGGCCTTCAAACGCAGAACTGAAGGGTAGCTGCCCTCCTCACTTTTTTCATCACTGTGGTCCCCATTTCCAAGATACGGTCATCCTCCTTCACCTGGGAGTCCATTCTGCCTGGAAATGCTCAGTGAACTCCGGGTGGTGTTGAAGAGAAGCCTCTCTTCTGCAAGGTTACAAGGCTGCGGGATCTGACTCCTCTATCAAGCAGACCAGATCTCAGCAAGGAAGAAGGTGCGCCATCTAGTGGCTCTATCTGGAGTGGCAGCAGACAAGTGGAACACATTTTATATTGCCTTTTCCGTGATCATGAGCAAAAATTAAAATCCAGGGAATACTCTAAAACCTAAATGCCACACCAGACCAGAAACAGCAACAAAAGGAAACACCAAAGGAAGTTCTTTAGAGCCAAGTGTGGTGGTACAGGCCTGTTACCTCAACACTGGAAAGGCAGAGGAAGGAGTTCCCACAAATCCAAGGCCAACCTGGTCTACAAACTGAGTTTCAAGACAGCTGGGACTTGTGGAGAGACCTTGTCTCAAAAACAAAACAAAACTATTTCCATTTTATTTTTATCCTCTTTTTAAAATGTTATATGTGTTTATTTATGGGAGAGTGTGGCTCAAAAGCTCGTGATGCCATGCATGTAGAAGTCAGAGGCCAACTCACAGGAATCGTCGCCTTCTACCCTGTGCATCCTGAAGACTGAACTTAGGTCAGCGGACACCACAAAGTGCCTTTACCCCGGTCATCTCCCTGACCCGCTTTCCTGTCTCAAAAGTTATAACAACAATAGCAATATCCGATAATGCATTTGTCAGTTACTGTGCACGGAATAGTGGAATAAAGGATGGTAATGTTTATATATTTTTTAACAAAAAGGTACCTAGTCCTCATTAGCTCATGGGAAGGTGATAACAGCCGTCAAAAGTCAAAATATCTCAGTTTTGGCTTCCAAATCAAAAACGATATTGAATCCGTCGAGGTAAGGTTTTTTCTTTGGGAAACAGGGGGAGAAATGTCAGAAAATTAGGGCAGAAAGATCTGAGGATGAACTTGGTGGTTATGAAAGTCGAGACGTGTCCCAAGCTACAGAAGTGTTGAAAATACAGAGGGCAGCCTGGAGGTTTACCTGACGGTCTGAGGAGAGACCCTTCCATATGCAGCTTCAGGGGAGGGGGATGCAGGGAACATTCCAGCGCACCCAGGGTGGGCCAAGGACAAATCAAATCTCACCATAGGAAAGGAACCACAGAATAGCCAAGCCACTGGAAACCATGACAACCCATCCAGTTAGAAGCTGCCATGGGGACCAGGCTGGCCTTGAACTCAGAGATCTGCCTCTCTGCCTCCCAAGTGCTGGGATTAAAGGTGTGTACCGTGTACCGTCACGTCACGTCACACGTGGGAAGCTTTCCTTTGTGGTTCCTTCTGCCAGCCATGCCATTCCAAACCCGCCTTTACTGGCTGGCAATTGAGAGGCGCCTAAATTACCATACTTTTCTTATCCTGCATAGAGAATAAGTGATTATATGTTCATTAGGTTTTTAGAAGAAGGAGAAACAAAGAGGAATGATAAATGATTACATCAGTGTAACTGAGAAATATTGACTTTATTGATGGCTTCTCCTGTGCCAGATTCTTTGTTTTCATTTTTATTTATTTATTATGTATACAACATTCTGCCTCCATGTATGCCCATACACCAAAAGAGGGCACCAGATCTCATTACAGATGGTTGTGAGCCACCATGTGGTTGTTGAGAATTGAACTAAGGACCTCTGGAAGAGCAACCAGTGCTCTTAACAGCTGAGTCATCTCTCCAGCCCCTATTTCATTTTCTTAGAAGATCTTTTTTTTTTTTTAAGATTTTTACTTACTTATTATATATAAAGTATTGGCATCAGATCTCATTATAGATGGCTGTGAGCTGCCATGTGGTTGCTGGGAATTGAACTCAGGACCTCTGGAAGAACAGCCAGTGCTCTTAACCTCTGAGCCATCTCTCCAGCCCTTTTTCCTGTTTTCTTTGACAAGATCCCACATATTTTTGTCTTGCCTCTAACTTTGTCTTGCCTCTAGCTCACTATATAGCCAAGATAGCCTAGAGCTTCCAACCTTCCTGCCTCCATTTTCCAAGTACTGCAGTCTGGTCTACATGGTGCCCTGAACCCAGGGCTTGGCTGTTTGTTTTTAAGACAGAGTCCCTCTATATAACTGGCCTATGTAAACGAGGCTGGCCTCCTGAATGCTGAGATTAACACTGCCATGCCCAGATGTTTAGGGCATTTCAACTGAAGAGGAAAAAGCGGTGGAGTTGATGATGATGCTTGTGCAAGAACCTAAGTGTGGGGACTGAGAGGTGACTAAGCAAGGCAAGGCATTTTGCCACCAAGCCTGAAGATCTGCCTCCTAGTGAAAGGGAAGAACCAGCTCTTACAAGTTGTCCTCTGACCTCTGCATGGATGCTGCTGTACATGTGTGTGTATGTGTGTGTGTGTGTGTGCGTGCGCACGCGTATGCTCCCTGCACCCCCCACATCACACACACAAATACACATATAAGTAAATAAAAGTAATTAAGAATGTGAGTGTGCTTAGTGCTACTATTAGTCTGGATGATTTGAAACGGTTAAAATAGTAAACCCTATATTTTGCTCTTATTTCCTTATTTTATAATTTTGCTACTTATTTATTGATTTTATGTGTATAGATGTTTTGCCGGCATGTATGACTATACAGCATGTGCACACAGTGTCCACAGAGGAGGACATCAGATCTCTGGAACCAAAGTTACAGACAGCTGTGATTCTCCATACTGAGCCTAGGTCCCCTGCCAGACCAGTCAATGTTCTTAACCACTGAACCATCTCTCCAACTCTTAGCCTAATTTAAAATATTGCTACAAAAAGATACATTAGCAAAGAAATTCAAGTAAAACTGAAAAATGTATAAATTAAAGTAAAATATTTCATTTAATAAGTTATTCTATAATAATACAGAAGGCTGAGGTGAAAATTTTTATAAAATGAATATTTTACCATAATCAAAAGAAAATGCATGACTACTCGCATAACATTATTCACAATGGCTGAAGACCTGAATGGGGCTTGGGGCCCTCAGTGACAGAGCACCAGCTCCATGTGCCTGTAGCCCTGGCTGCAGTGTGCAGGTCCCAATGCGCCTCATTCACCAAAGCAGAAACAACCAAATGTTCAGTAACTGAAAACTAAACAAAATCTGGTAGGTGATGAAATATTATTTAGCAATATGCTGCAGGAAGGTCTACAGCAGTAATTATCCGCCTACTGGGGCGTGGCCTCTTACATTATATAACTGACGCCGTTGCGGAGTCCGCCCCTTCTCTCATTCCCCCTGGTTTCCGTTTGCTTGTTCGGATTGTTTGGATCCCATCTCCATCCTCCGTTCAAGCAGAGAATCCTGATCTGTAAGTTTTCCCCCTAAATAAATATCTCTCAGTTCTGAGCTAGTGTGGGATTTCTTTTAAGCATCCGATGGCTCCACCATCAGCAATACAAATGAATCAATTACTGATACAAACAAGGGCTCAGGACTACGCCTGTGACTCAGGAGGTAGTAGTGCTTTCTGTGTAAACAGGAACCTGATTTTAAATTCCCAAAGCCAAGCATGGTCAAAAAGTGCCTTTAACTACAGAGCCACAGGAGGCAGAGACAGAAAGATTGTGGGGCACAGCTAGCTGGCAGCATAGCTCCAGGTTCAGAGAGAGAGCCCGTCTCCAGGGAATTAGACAGGCCCTCCTCTGCTTTCCATATGTGCATGAGTTCAGGCAAGTGTACACACACACAAATAATAGAAACAGACCAACTTCTTTAAAAAGAAAAGCTAACTGAAAGACGGACACAAAAGGCCACACTTGACCAGGTGTGGTGGTTTGAATGTAATTGGCCCCATAATCTCACAGGGAGGAATGGCCTTGCTGGAGGAAGTGTGTCACTGTGGGGGTGGGCTTTGGGTTCTCCTATGCTCAAGCTGCTCCCAGTGTTACTGACTACTTCCTGTTGCCTACATATCAAGATGCAGCAGCACCATGTATGCCTGCAGGTCACCATGATGAGAATGGACTAAACCTCAAACTGGAAGCCACCACCTCAACTAAATATTTACCTTTTTAAGAGTTGCTGTGGTCATGGGATCTCTTCACAGTAATAGAAACCCTAACTAAGACACTGGGTGTGGTGGGAAGCACAGGGAAAGTAGAGGTAGGAGGATCAGAAGTTCAAGGCTAGCATGGGCTCCATAAAATTCTGTGGGTAAAACAAGGGGCTGTAAAGACTGCTTTGTGGTTCAGAATGTGCTCTTCCAGAGAAACCAAATTCATTTCCCAGCACCCATGTCAGGAGGTTTACAACCACCTCTAACTCCAGCCCCAGAGATATAATGCCCTCTTCTGGCCTCCATGGGCACTGCACTCATGTGCACAAATCCATGCACAGATACACACATAATTCTAAAAAATGTATTTAATAAAATATTAAAAATAAATAAAACAGAAAAGCCACGTCTTACACATGAAATGTCTAGGCTATACAAAGCCACTAAGACAGAAGCAGGCTTGTAGTTTTAGAACTGGGAAATATCGTTTCAGCTGGGTGAGGGGAGGGAGCTACTGCTAGCAGTTTGTCTGGGATAACAAAATGCTATGAAATTGACTGCAGTTGTGATTGTATGGCTCTTAGTGTAGAATACAATCAAAGCAGATGAACTGTATAGATTAACAGAGAAGAATATCTCCAAACAATGACAAAGACAGAGCTGGGAATACAGCACAGACCCTCCTTGCCTGGTATTCACAAAGCCCTGGGTTCCATCCCTAGCACCACAGGAGGTGATGCAAACCTGTAATCCCGGCACTTAGGAAGTGGACGGTGGAGAATCTGAAATTCAAGGGCAATGTGGGCTACAAGATCCCCTGTCTAAATAAATATGTAAATAAGGCATAAATGATTTTAAATGAGGAGCATTAACTTTAGGATTTGTATTTGTTACTTTTCTGGTTGCTGTGATAAAAATTTAGGCTAACAAAAGAAAATTAAGGGAGAAAGGATTTAGTTTTGTTCACAGTTTGAGAGTACAGTCCATCATGGTGAGACAGCCTGACGTCAGACTGGGGCAGCTGGTCACATCGTATCTGGAGTTAGGAAGCAGAGAGAAATGAACACTGGAGCTCAGCTCATATTCTCACTTTGTTTTCAGACCCAGACCCAAGCCCTGAGAATGGTGATGCCCACAGTGTGTCTTCCACTGTGATTAGCCCAAGCTGGATAATCTCTCCTAGCCACGCCCACAGGCTTGACTCTTAGGAAATTATAGTTCTTGTCAAATTGACAGTATTAACCATCTCAGGGAATTTTGTATGTTTTTTTTTATTTTTTTAGATTTTATTTGTTTTATTATATGTGCATGAGTGTTTTACCTGCGTACATGTGCAGCTCGTACATGCCTGGTGCCCTTGGAGGTCAGAAGAGGGGGTTTGACTCCCTGAAACTGGAGTTATGGGTGGCTGTGAGACATTACATGGGTGCTGGGAGCCAAACGCAGGTCCTCTACAAGAGTGTCAAGCATTTAACCCCTGAGCCATCTCCCCAGTGCTTTTTTTATTAGTATACATAATTATACATCGTAATGAGTATAGTTATGATATTTCATACATGTATATGGTTTTTGATCATTTTCAACCCATAACTCTGTCTTTTTTCTATTTCTACTGAACCCTTCCACTTCCCAGATAGTCCCACTTCTACTGTGTCTGTCTGTGTGTGTGTGTGTGTGTGTGTGTGTGTGTGTGTGTGTGTTGGGAGAGGGTGCACATGTGTATCTGACACAGTAACTTTCATCAGGGTTGAGCTAGAGGCATGTGTGCAGGGCTGTGTTTACAGGATCTTGGGTATCTTTTTTTCTTTGTGTCCTTCACATCATGCCTCCCAATCCCACCTATTTCCCTCCTCCCAGAATAAAACAAAATGAAATTTAAGAGAAATGTAGTGATGAGGCGAGCAGGCCTGCTTTTCGTCCTGCCCAGCTCCTGCATGGCTACCTTTACACCCGAAATAACAACATACAAACTGTATTCATTTAAACACTGCCTGGCCCATTAGCTCTAGCCTCTTACTGGCTAACTCTCACATCTTGCTTTAACCCATATCTAGTAATCTGTGTATCACCACAGGGTTGTGGCTTACCGGGAAGATTAAAACCTACGTCCATCTCGGACCAGAGCTTCATGGTGTCTCCCTTACTCTGCTTTCTTTCTCCCAGCATTCTGTTCTGTCTACTCCACCCACCTAAGGGCTGGCCTATGAAAAGGCCAAGGCAGTTTATTTGACCAATGAAAGTAATATATAGACAGAAGACCCTCCTACATCAGAGAAAAAGAAAATAAAAAGGGAGAAAAGGAAAATCTCATCATGGAAGCTGCAGTGTGACACAGTACACTACTCAGTAAACCCCTTTATCCATACTTCTTTTTTCTTTCTTTCTTTTTTTTTTTTTTTTTGGCTTTTTAGAGACAGGGTTTCTCTGTAGCTTTGGGGCCTGTCCTGGAACTAGCTCTTGTAGACCAGGCTGGCCTCTAACTCACAGAGATCCGCCTGCCTCTGCCTCCCAAGTGCTGGGATTAAAGGCGTGCGCCACCACTGCCCGGCTTATCCATACATTTTTATATGCAGACATTCATCAGAAAGAATCATTGGTCTGGTTCAAGGCCTGCTGGTACCTGCTATACCATTGACACTGGACCATCTTCCTAGGCATCCTGTTGCTGCCCTGTGTTGTGAAGTTCCCGCAGCCCTGCATCCATAGGACTGACCCCACACCTACCCCCATGTTTCAGCAGATCACAGAACAGGTGGATGTTGGGGTAAGCCAACACATAACACTGGTTCTGGGTAGTTGCAGAGTTCCTCAGCCCACCAGCTCTCCCGTCTTGACCACTGTCATGCCCCACCTCATCCAGCAAGGATGACGCGACCACCGGAGCTCTTC
This sequence comes from Alexandromys fortis, assembly GCF_014885135.2. NCBI lineage: Eukaryota > Metazoa > Chordata > Mammalia > Rodentia > Cricetidae > Alexandromys > Alexandromys fortis. The sequence continues at coordinate 357,192 of NW_026068207.1, forward strand.
TCACTGCAGTTTATTCCAGGACCTTTTACAATTCTCTCTCACTCCCCTCTCTCTCTCTTTCCTTGACCTCTCTCTCTCTCTCCTTTTCTCTCTTTGACCTCTCTCTCCTCTCTCTATCTCCTTGCTTTCCTTTTTTTCCTCTCTCCCTTTGGCCTCTCTCTCTTTCTCCTCTCTCCTCGGACAAACCTCTCTCTCTCTTTTCCCCCTGGGCAAACCCGCTCCCAGCCCTTAAGTAGGCATGGGCTGCCAATCCCAGATTGCCAGGTGGGCACTGCCCATAGGCCCACGCATATGCAAGCATCATTGCGTGATCATAGCATAGGTCAGGCCTTAGCCATCTCAGGAGTTGTTTATACATCTCCATCAGGTGTGATTCCATGCAGCTCACTACAGACCACCAGGATGAGCTCTCCAGCGTTGACCTGGCTCCTTCACACCTAGCCGTCATGCAGAAGGGGAAGGGCCGGTTTTCCAGCTTTCACATCTTCAGGGGCAGTTCTCCAGACCCATATTTCAGGACGGCTCTACTGCATCATCCAGGTGAGGTACAGAGCCTGCCCTCCCAAGCCTTGCCGCTGGTAGAGAGCAGGGCCAGCTCTCCCACCTGCCTCAGGCATCGATGGGGGAAAAGGCGGCTCTCCCCAGCCCGTGCCGCCATGTGACAGATGAGGGATGGGGCAAGGTCTCCCACACTCATGCTCTAGGGTTTGACTTACCTGTCCCTTGTCAAAAGGGTCAGACCCGCTGTGCTATCCAGAGGAGGTACAGGGCCCACTTTCTCGAGTGGGATCCTGTCTTGTTAGTGTTTCTATTGCTGTGAAGAGACACCATGACCACAGCAACTCTTATAAAGGAAAACATTGAATAGGGGTGATTTACAGTTCAGAAGTTCAGTCCATTATCATCATGGTGGGACCTGGTGGTGAGCAGGCAGACGTGGTGCTGGAGAAGAAAAGTCCTACATCTTGCAGACAACAGGAAGTTGACTGAGACACCGGGTGTTATCCTGAGCATGAGAAACCTCAAATCCCATCCCCACAGTGACACACTTCTTCCAACAAGGCCATACCCACTCCAACAAAGCACACCACCTAATAGCGTCATTCCCTATGAGATTATGGGAGCCAAGTACATTCAAACTGCCACACTACTCTTGTACTATTTTGATGAAAAATGTGGCTGTCCTTTGCCCTTGTCTAAAGAGTCTGCCTGACATGAAAGCTAAGGGTTTTGGAATAATTCCATTGGCAGAAGAAATCTCAAAACATCTTAGTATAGACTTTGTGGTATAGTATTAGTGTTAACTCTAATGTCGATCTGTAATGAGAAAGAGCAAACTGAGCAGGGTAATTACAAAATGTAACATTTGAGAAGAAAAGGAACACCAGGAAGTGGAGTGAAGCTAAGCTCTGTGTTCAAGGCGATAAACGGATTAAGAAATGGAATAAAAGAAGTGTATTGCTATGGGTTTGGGTTGAGTTCTCCTTTGCTTAACCTATACCCAGTGAGACAGACCACTTCCTCCAACAAGGCCACACCTCCCTTGGAGGCCATTTTCTTTCAAACCAAGACAGAACCCTAGCACCAAAGAAATCAATTAAATAGATGGTGTTTGATGATAAATTGTTTGATTGATAGATGATAGACAGATTCATATGGAATTTCATGTCAAAAATCTCTTGTGGCTGTTGAATGAGTAATTCAATTATAGGTAATAACTACAATACCTATAAGTGAAGAAAAAAGGCTGAGAAAAAAGGATTCCAGACTAACCTGGACTGTATAGAAAGATGCCGTCTCAGAACTATAGCCAAGGCCATGTATGGTAACACACTTGTAATTAGGAAGTAGAAGCAAGATCAAGAGTTCAATATCCGTAGCTACAAAAAGAATTGCGAGCTAGCCTGAACTATCTGATACTGTCTCTGAAAAACAAACACAGCTGAATGTGCGGTGCCTGCCTGAAACCCCAGCACCGGGAAAACTGAGGCACTAGTACTCCCAGGGCTCCAAGGCTGACCTTGCCTCAAAAGACAAACAGCAGGGGCTGGTGGGATAGCTCAGAAAAAATGTTCAATAGACAAGAATGAGGTCCTGAGTTCAGGTTCAGAACCCACGTAAACACCAGGCATGGTGGCACACTCTTGTAATCTCAGTGCTACGGAGTCAGACACAGGCTGAGCTGGGGTTCACTGACCAGCAAACCTTGCCTACATGGTATCCTCCAGGAAGACGACAATGATAGCAACAAAATAAAAACAGCGGGCTGGAGAGATGGCTCAGAGGTTAAGAGCTTTGCCTGCTCTTCCAAAGGTCCTGAGTTCAATTCCCAGCAACCACATGTGCTCACAACCATCTGTAATGAGATCTGGTGCCCTCTTCTGGCCTGCAGGGATACATGCAGGCAGAACACTGAATACATAATAAATAAATCTTTAATAAATAAATAAAAACAACAAGAACAGTTTCTCAAAAGTAAGGATACCCAAAGTTTACCTCTGGCTTTCACACACACACACATACATACATACATACACACACACATACACTGTACCTGGTCTTCCCCCCTCCCCAAAACAAAATACAAAGAAACAAACAAAACAAAACAAAACAAATATAGGCTGGGGAGGGCAGCTGCCTGGTAAGTGGAAGCCAGGACCTCATAGCTCTCACAGGGCTCACCCCACAGAGAACTATTCCCATTTGTCTTACCTGCATGGCCCATAAGGTACATTCCTACCCTCTCTTGAGGCTTCCAAAGGAAATGATTCACTTCCCTGGAAGAAACAGTATCACCCGCTTGGTTCCTTTGACCTTTGAGTGTACACCACAATGTTTGGCTAGATTAAAAATGTGAATGATGAAAAGAAAAGGGCTTGGAAGACGCAGAGAGGCAGAGGACAAAATTATTTTATAGGGGCAAAATTAATTCAGGTGTTCATGCTGCCAGAAGCTGAACTCCTCGAGCTTCTGTAGCCTTGAACTTCCCAGAACAGGGTTTAGGAGGAACTAGAGTCCAGCAGTTGGTAGAGACCCAACTTTGTGGCAGCCAGCCGTTAGACTCTGGTTTCAGTTTTAAACTTGTGGCTTTGAAGGGGACCTCCCCCACAGCCCGCCCACCCCAGCAGGAAATGCTGATGAAGGGCAAAGCCTTGACCAGGGGCCACACTCGTCAGGACACACCTACATCTGTTGAGCCATATTGGCTGAGTTGGTGGAGTAGCCACAAAGCTGCCGGCAGCTAGACCCGAGTAGGTGACCCAAAACTTTTGAGATCCAGGACGTTTTCAGGAGCAAGATCTGAAGTTGTGAAACCTCAAAGTCTCCCTTCTTTCATAGGGAGAAGTGACGGGAAATGAAAGCTAACTTTAAGGTGAGCAGCTGTCAAAAACAGTAAATTCATGCCCAGCCAAAACGAGGAACCAAATGCCAAGATAGCCTTTGGGCAAAGGATAAAGGCAGGGCATGGTAAGAGACACCTACAACCTTAGCACTCAATAGGCTGAGGCAGATCAGTCTGGGCTACAAAGCAACAAAGCAAACTCTTCTAGACAACAAAGCAGAGCGCAGCACTGTGGTGTGTCCTGGAATCCATCCCAGCAGCCAGAAACTGAGCTAAACCTACCAAGGACACAGACACCAAACCACAGGAGGAAAGTCATGGGATTCACAGGAATGGGCCCTGGAGACCAGAGCAGGATCCCTAAACCAGTTCAGCATGGGGTTACTTTCTTGGTAGTGACCACTCCTGAATTTTAAAACTCAAAGACCAGTGAGTTCCAGGACAGGCTCCAAAGCTACAGAGAAACCCTGTCTTGAAAAACCAAAGTAAATAAATAAATAGAAAGAAAGAAAGAAAGAAAGAAAGAAAGAAAGAAAGAAAGAGATCATAAAACCAAAAACACAGGAACTCCATGTAATCCCAGCAGTTTAGAGTTAGAAACAGGAGGATCAGGCTACATAATAAGTTTCAAGCTAGCCTGTCTTTTAAAAAGGGAGAGGAGCTGGAGAAATGGCTCAGAGGTTAACAGCTCTTCCAGAAGTCCTGAGTTCAAATCCCAGCAACCACATGTTAGCTCACAACCATCTGTAATGAAATCTAATGCCGTCTTCTGTCATGCAGGCGTACATTTGGGTGGAACACTGTGTTCAAATTAATAAATATTTTTAAAAATAAAATAAAGAGAAAACCTGGCAGTGGCGCATGCCTTTAATCCCAGTGCTCGGGAGGCAGAGGCAGGCAGATCTTTGTGAGTTCCAGGACAGCCAGAAATACACAGAGAAATCCTGTCTTGAAAAACCAAAGAGAGAGATAGAAACTAGTTTTAGCCTGGCATACCTCCCCTGCCCAAGTAATCCCCACGTAGAGAGAGTAGACAATGAGTTTGGAGCCAGGGAGTGTGATAGGGTTGAACCCAGGGCCCCTACTATGTTCTCCATGCACACATTATATGTGCACGTAAAGAATGTTCCTCTTTTTCCCACAGTGTAGTGTGACATAGTTCCTACCAGTGTGCCTGAGAAAATGCTCCAGATTAGCTCATCAAGAGTCTCCTCATGCCGGGCGATGGTGGCACACGCCTTTAATCCCAGCACTCGGGAGGCAGAGGCAGGCGGATCTCTGTGAGTTCGAGACCAGCCTGGTCTACAGAGCTAGTTCCAGGACAGGCTCCAAAGCCACAGAGAAACCCTGTCTCGAAAAAGAAAAAAAAAAAAAAAAAAGAGGCTCCTCGCTCCTCGTCCCCACATCCGGATAGTGTTCCATGGAATGGTGGTGCCATCCTCATTGTGTTGAGATTTGGGCTTCTTTCCGACCTCAGAAGTTACCGGCACTGCTGTAGTAACAAACTCAGGAGGGAGACTTTTCATGAGAGAAGTGTCGTCTCTAGGAGAAAAATAAATGGCAGCATTTTTTTTTTTTACCAGTTGCTGCCAAATTGTCCTCCATATAAGTCATGCCGATTTCACAGTTCCTCCTGTAGTACTCCAGCTGCAAGTGGAGCCACCCTGACCCCCGCTCTGGGAAACAGCTGTACGAGGCTCCTGTGTAGCTAGCTGAGCTGGCCACACAAGTGGGCACTGATCTGGTCGAGGAGCTTCCTCCAGCCAAAGCTCTTGCTGTTTGATGCCATCTGACTTCCCATGGGCATTTGTCAGGTGAACAAATTTTTAAGGCATTTTTTATATTGATTTTTATTGAGCTCTACATTTTTCTCTGCTCCCCTCCCTGCCTCTCCCCTCCCCTTCAACCTTCTCCCAAGGTCCCCATGTTCCCAATTTACTCAGGAGAGCTTATCTTTTTCTACTCCCATGTAGATTAGATCTATGTGAGTTTCTTTTAGGGTCCTCTGAGTTCTCTGGGATTGTGGTTTGTGGGCTGGTGTTCTTTGCTTTATATTTACAAACCACCTATGAGTGAGTACATGTGATAATTGTCTTTCTGGGTCTGGGTTACCTCAGTCAAAATAATGTTCTCCATCCATTTTCCTGCAAAATTCAAGATGTCGGGTTTTTTTTTTTTCTGCTGTGTAGTACTCTTTTGGACAAAATTAATGGTTGACAGAGGAGGAGCCAGTCCACAACTGGTGGTGCCATCCCTGTGTTGTACAAAAAAGGTCCTGGGTTGTATAAGAAAGCAAGCTGAGCAAACTATGGGAGCAAGTCCATAAACAGCACCCCTCCATAGCCTTTGTTTCTGTTCCTGCCTTCAGATTCCTTGCCTGCTTGAGTTCCTGCCTTGGCTTCTCTGTCATATGGACTGTGGTCAGGACATGGAACCCTTTCCTCTCCTAGTTTCCTTTGGCCAGAATGTTTATTACAGCGATAGAAAGCAAAGGAAGACCGGGGGGGGGGGGGCGCTAGGAAGGTGGCTCAGTTGGTAGAGTGCATGCATGGCACACACAGAGCCCTGGGTCTGGTCCCCAGCATTTCACAAACCAGTCATGGTGACGTCCATCTGTGAGCCGGCAAATCTAGCCCTCCACATGTGGTGGTGCACACCTGTGAGCCTAGCAGTCTAGCCCTCCAGGTGTGGTGGTGCACACCTGTGAGCCTATCAGTCTAGCCCTCCAGATGTGGTGGTGCACACCTGTGAGCCTATCAGTCTAGCCCTCCAGGTGTGGTGGTGCACACCTGTGAGCCTATCAGTCTAGCCCTCCAGAGGTGGAGGCAGGAAGATCAGAAGTTCAAGGTCAGAGGTCTGCAGACAGCTCACCTGGCAAAGTGTTTGCCTCCCAAGCATGAGGACCTGGGATCAGGCCCCAGCGTCCATGAAAATAAGTGGGGGACAGTGGTGTACTGAGAACGCAAGCTTGGGGAGAGAGAGACAGGACTATCCTTGCTGTGCCATGGCTGGCCAGCCTACCCCTGTTTGGTAAATCCCAGGTACCAGTGAGTGTCCCTGTCTCAAAAACTAGGTGAATACTTTCTGAGGAAGTTGACTTCCGGATTTCATATACACACATACAAGTACATATATACACACATACATATGCATAGATGAACAATCACATACACAAATAAAAGTAGATCACTCTAGCAAAGGACCTGTCTTGGAGTCATTAAGGAACTCCAGCATTCAAAAAACAGAGACAGGCAGAGTTTGAGGCCAGCCACATCTACAAAGTGAGTTCCAGGTCAGCCAGAGCTACACATGAGACACTGTCTCAAAAGTAAATAAACAGTAAATAAGTTTGGGGGTGGTAGCCAGGCATTGGTGACTTTGGCCTTTAATTCCAGCACTCAGGAGGCAGAGGCAGGTAGATCTCTGTGATTTCTAGGCCAGCCTGGTCTACAGAGCGAGTTCCAGGATAGCCAGAGATGTTACACAGAGAAATCCTGTTTCAAAAAACAAAAAACAAACAAAAAAAAAAGTTTGGGGGAGGTAGGATGTCTCAGTGAGTAAAGATACTTTCCAAAATAAAAGTTATGTTAGATGAGAAAACAAGGGCTGGAGAGATGGCTCAGCCGTTGAAGGCTAGGCTCACAACCAACAATATAAGAAAACAAATTAGGGTTGGGCTTCTATGGGCCTAGCAGCATGTAAGCTCAGTAATGAGAAGGTAGAGACAAAGGAATCTGTTGGGGGAGGCTGCTTCTTTGTTTCCCTACTGCCCTAACTCAAAATAATCACACAGAAACTATATTATTGAAATCACTGCTTGGACAATTACTTAAGTGTATTACTAGCTAGCTCATATCTTAAATTAACCCATTTCTATTATTTTATATTTTACCACAAGGCTCATGGCCTACCGGCAAGGTTCCAGCTGACAGCTCGCTTCTTTCTCCTCTGCCAGCTACATGGCTTTTCCTTGACTCTGCCTTCTTTCTCCCAGCATTCAGTTTAGTTTTCCTGCCTAGCTCTATGCTGCCCTATCACAGGCCAAAGCAGTATATTTATTTGTTAACCAATAAAAGCTACACATATACAGAACAACTTCCAACACCATTTTACTTTTTCTGTTCAAATAAAAAGGAAGGTTTTAACTTTGACATAGTAAAATTACATATAAGAAAATAGTTATCAAGCAAGAATTATAGTTACAATATTTGTATCTACTTTATCTTTTATCATACTAAGGAAAACTATAATTATAACTATCTATTCTTCAACTCCATCAAAGACTCCAGAAGGATATAATATTACCTAAGTTAACAGGAAGTGCATTGTAAGCAAATTTCAAAACTAGGGAATCGACAGAGACATCTCACTGTCTGTTCACCCAAAGTTCTTCTGTAATGTTGGGCCACCCATCTTCAGCCTACAAGCACATAGTATCCAGCAGACTTTTTCATGAAACAGTAAATTTCAAAGACAGTTCCACCTATATTGGCAGATTGTCAGTCACTTTCTTCAATGGCCTGTAGAATGTCTAGTAGACTCTTTTTTTTTTTAAAGATTTTTATTTATTATGTATATAGGTTTCTTCCTTCATGTATCCTGCAGTACAGAAGAGGACACCAGATCTTATTACAGATGGTTGTGAGGCACCATGTGGTTGCTGGGAATTGAACTCAGGACCTCTGGAAGAGCAGCCAGTGCTCTATTCCTCTGAGCCATCTCTCCAGCCACCTAGTAGACTCTTTTTGTGAAGCAGGAATCCTGAAGGACTGTCTCACCTTCTTTAGGCAGCTTCAGCAGTCATTTTTCTGTGGTTCCTGCAAGTCCAGTCAAACAGTTCAGGCAAAAGTAGTTTCTTGTCCAAATGGCTAACAAACTCCATGAGGAGCCTCTTCGATGCCCATCATCCTCTTAAAGTAGATTGGTGCTGCCAGGAGCAGATGTGTCTCACTGTCATGAAAAGTCCTAAGTTCTTAAAACATTTTAAAGGCCATATTCTGTAGGTATTTGAACAGTTTGAAGATTATCTGTTTAACTGAAATATGTCTCTATATATCTAGAAAACCTAACTAACACGACTACAAGCTTGACTATTATAGATGACTATCTATTAACCTGTATTTCTTAATTATACATTACATTTTTTAACGAACTGCAAAATCACAAGCAGAAATATACATATAATAAAATTGACCTTAAATTTGTATCAATAAACCAAGATCCATACCAATGCAAAGTATTTCACCTCTACAGCAGGAATCACTGGCTGGCCTGTCCAACCAAAATGCTGGTCTTCAAAGCAAGTTCCTGGACAGCCAGGGTTGTTACACAGAGAAACCCTGTCTCTAAATAAAAGGAAATAAAAATAATGTAGAGACATAGAGGAAGATACCTAATGTTGGCCTCTGGCCTCCACACTTTATACATATCCCTCAATACACACACACACACACTGATTGTTCAATTGGAATCTCCGACTTGCCCCTGCATGATCTGGAAAGCTCCATTCCTATCTCTCTCCAAACCCCACCCACTCAAAGAGTCCTTTCAGAACAAAAGAGAGGCGCCAAAAGCCCAGTTTTACATTCTTGACCGCTACTGTAGCTCCTTCCCTGAAGCTGCCCAAGCCCCCATCTAAAGAGCTCAGCTTTTGACCACGCTTGGGCCCAAATCCAGGCTGCTACAGACACATCATCACGCCACACCTACAACCTATAAAATCTAGCTGCTGTTGTTTGTGGGTTCAGCTTCTCCAGCCCCAATGTCTAGGATCAGAGAACCTATCCAGGAATTGTTTTGCTCAAGTAAACCTGTTGTTATACTTTTTTTAAATTCGGCTTGATCCTGCTTACTGCATCACTGGAGAAACGTATGATTGGACCAGGCAGTGGTGGCTGGAACACACCTTTAATCCAAGTACTCGGGAGACAGAGGCAGGTGGATCTCCGTGAGTTCGAGGCCAGCCTATAGAGGGAGTTCCAGGACAGGATCCAAAGCTATACAAGAAACCTGTCTTTAAAAGAGAGAGAAAAACATATGATTGGGGGACAGAACAATCTCATTACTAATAATTAAAAATTTTAAATAAACTCTGAATTTAACAAAAGGAAGAAGGGAGGAAGGAAGAAGGGAAGCAGCTGGGCCTCCAGGTTCTGCTGTGAGTGTGTGAGAACACAGGCTGGAGTAATCTGAAGCAGTCCTTGGACAATGAAACGTCCCCATTTGAACACAGGCAGGCTTTTATTTTCCTTCTACCCCACATTTCCCAAGAAAGATTACTTATTAACTATCTAAATCAAAACAGGCCTGTGCTTTGAAGGCATTCGTAGCATCTTGACTCAGCCACAGGCACTGATAGCTCCTGTGCCCACGTTTACCTTATCCCTGGGGCACAGCTCATGTCCTGATGTTCAGGAAGGCTCAGTGGGATCATAATGTCAGGTCACATGGGAGATTTCCTCTGGGGGCCGTGATGTGCCAGGCACTATACTGGCATGTCTGATTTCAGAGATATGAAAACACACACACCCACTCAAATTCTGGTAAATGCCTGTGACTTGTCTCTCAGCCCCACCCTAAAGCCATCCCTCTTCCGCTCAGGGATCATTTGGGAGCCAACAAATTTGGTCCTGGCCCCATCAGAGCAGTTCCAGGAAATATGCAGACACTTGTGGATAACAGACCTTCTCTGTGAGGCTTGACTTACCCACAGAACCATGAGGGAGAGACTCGTTGACAAGTAGAAAGAATCCCGAGAACAGGAAACGAGACAGGGTCCCCAGGGAGTGGCAAGAGGTCAGACACAGGGTGGACAGGCTGCACAGGTGGCAAGGAGAGCTTTAGAGGAAGCGTAAGGAACCCCAAAGCACCAGAAAATTCTGCTTAGGCTCTGACCAGCATCTGAAAGAAAGATATAAAAAGAAGAACTAGTTACATCTTGCTGAGTCATAACTCAGAAAGACAGAGACACCCAGTTCCAAACACAAGGCAGCTCATGGGGACTGGTTTTGTAATTTTAAAATTACACTTATGCTAGACATAGTGGCGCATGCCTTTAATTGCAGCACTCAAGAGTCAGAGGCAGGTAGATTTCTGTGAGCTCAAAGCTAGCCACAGCTACTTTCAGAAGTAAATACATAAATAGGAAACAATAAAATTTTTATCTGTCTGCTTGGTGTGTGTATCTGTACTCATACTTGCCGCAGCGCAAGTGTGGCAGCCAAAGCACAGCTCTCAAGAGTCAATTCTCCCCTCCCCCTCAAGGACCCAGTGGTAGAACCCAGGTCATCACGCTAGGCACTGGGCGCAAATCACCTTCCCTCAGTGAGCCATTTGAACACAGGCAGGAGCCTGTGAAGGGGACTGCTGGGTGCCTGGATAGAACTCAGGCGCTCCGAGAGTGCAGTCCACCAAGAAGCCTTGGAGGTCACACAGATGAAGCAAGTGCATCAATACGTGGAAGACAGAGGTGATAACCAGGGAAACTCAGGCCCTGGGAGCGCCTGGGGATTATCAACTCAGTTTGGCGTGGAGTGGAGAGAGTAACAGCCTTATCTCCATGAGTCATAATGACACACTAGCTAACTGAAATAGCTATTAGATATTGTATTTCTTGCTAGAGAAACAGAACTTATAGAATGAATATATATAATTTATTATTAATTGTATATGAATCATATATAATGACTTGTATATAAAATTTGTGATATATAATTTCTAGTGGATTGTGTATGTATGTACATATATATGTATATATATATATATATATGAGATTTGTGAGAATGGCTTACAAGCTATAGTTCAACAACTAATCCAACAGTGACTAGTCCAAGAATCCAGTAATTGCTCGGTCCAGGAGGCTGGATGTCTCAGTCGGTCTTCAGTAAACCCTGGAACCTGGAATAAGTAGACTCCAATGCCAGTGAAGGAATGGACTTACTAGCAAGAGTGAAATCAAACAGACAAAAAGAAAGCAAACTTCTTTCTTCCATGCTTTTTATATAGACTGCTACCATGAGGTATGGTCAGCTTAAAGATGGATCTCCCCACCGCAAAGATCCAGATTAGAATTAGGTCTTACCATGGCAAATGATCTAATTAAGAAAAAGTTCCTCACAGATGTGCCCAGCCATTTGTGTTTTAGTTAATTCCACGTGTAGAAAGTGGACAACCAAGAATAGTCCTTTTTCTCCTGTTCTTGTATCTGCCACCTTCTCCCAATAACACTATCACCCCCATGATAAAGATGTATTTGCCATTTGTCCTGACACACAGTTCCTAAAATCCTTGAAACCTCTGGAAGGATGCGTGGCTTTTGCCTTTGAGTGCTGGATGAATGGTGGATGGAGGCCCTCAGCAGCTTCAGGGTGGAGCAACAGCTAGAAGCTTGGCTTACCCCTAAAACTCCAGTGCTTGGGAAGCTACTGCAGGAGACAGGGTTTGGAGGTTGCAGAAGGTTTGAGGCTGGCCTGGGCTACTGATTTAGTTAGAGTTTCACTTAGAGTTTCACTTTCTATAATAAATAATATGACCAAAAGCAACTTGGAGAGGGAAAGGTTTATTTTGCTTCCACTTCCACATCACTCTTCTCTGCAGGAAGTCGGGGCAGGAACTCAAGCAGTGCAGGATCCTGGAGGCAGGAGCTGATGCAGAGGACGGAGGGATGCTGTTCCCCTGGCATGCTCAGCCTACTTTCTTATAGAACAAAGGACCACTAACCAGAGTGGAAACACCCACAATGGGCTAGGTCCTCCTGCATCTATTACTAATTAAGAGAATTCCCCACAGGCTTGCCTACAGCCCCATCTTATGGAGGCATTTTCTCAGCTGAGGCTCCCTTCTCTCGGATGACTCTAACTTGTGTCAGACTGACATAAAACCAACCAGCACGGCCGGGCAGTGGGAGAGCCTGCTGTTCATGCCTCTATCCCAGCACTTGAGGGCAGAGGTAGGTGATCTTTGTGAGTTCAAGGCCAGCTTGGTCTACAGAGCAAGTTCCAGGACAACCAGAGCTATACAGAAAGACCCTGTCTCAAAAAAAAAAAAAGGGGAGGGAGGGAGGGAGGGAGAGAAGAAAAGAAAAAAAACAGTTCAAGGTCTCAGCTGTGGGCTCTGTTTAGCTTGGGGGTTCACCTTAGCCCCCTGGCATCCATTTTTCTTTCTCCCTCCCCTGGGAGTTGCCCCAGTCCAAACTCCACCTCCAAGGAAGCCCGCCAAATGGTGACCGCCCCCCCCAAGGTCAAGACCACTCCCACAGGCTGTTTAAACTGCCCCCCAGAGAATGAACGCGCAGTCTTCTGGTTTTCCATGGTCTTCCAGCTCTCTGTTCTCCTCTCCATGTTCCCGGGAAGGGGGGCACCCAGGAGTGCTGACATCCATTAAGCCTGGGTTCTTTTCTAATTCAGTCTGATCTGGTTAAGTTTGGATTATTGCATTGGCAGAGAGGTTTGTCGACCAAGGAAAAATACTTACCAGGCTCCAGTTAAATAAACAATAAATACTTTCTTATTTCAAGAGGAAGAACCAGGGCATGGTCACAATCATACCAAAGCAAAACCAAACTCCAACAGCATGAATAACTGCACTGTCTGGATTCACTCATGATCTATGCTTCCCCTGAAGGGCTCGGATCACTTCTCTGCTCTACCCTCTACAGCACAGAGGGCGCTGACTTCCTAGGCTCAGGGTGACTCCGCGTGAGTTTTATATATGATAATCGCGTGAGTTTTATATATGATAATAAGAGAGACCTAGAGGTGTGATCTGCCCCATTTCCGAGCCGCCACACCACAAGCTACAGTGGGGAGCAAAGGCTGGAACTGAAAACAGCTGCCTTGCAGACCCAACTGATCATGTTGGTTTCCACAGGAGCAGCGATAGCGGTGGCAGGAACAGTTTAAGGAAAAGCAGAGCTGGTGGGACACCGGCAGAGCATTCACAGGCGGGTGGCTGATAGTTTGAGGATTTATACCATAGCCGAAAAATGTGAAAACAGCGGACAAACACGGCAGGGCCTATAGAAGGCCTCTCTACAGGAGGGTGTTGAAGCCTGACCCGCTCCGGTCCAGGCAACTCAGAAGTCAGAGGCTAGAGGCCACTCTGAGCGATTTCTCACAGCAGGGACCACTTACAAGAGAAGAAACGGAAAGAAAAGAAGAAAGAAAAATTCGAGGGACCCGGGGGCCCCAAATCAAATGCACCGCACACCACACAGCGTGTGCAGTGCTAGCGCAGGAGGACCAACCTGGTTAGTCCAGTCACGCTTTTAGCTATGGGAAGCCACCAGAGATGAATGTCAGTGAGGGGCTCAACCGTAGCCATGAAGGCTGTGGCCGGCTGACTGGAAGGGAAAACTCACCACCGAAACCGCTGATGTGCAGGCAGATAGAATGCAGAGCTGTTGTAGAGGAACCTGGTTCCCGAACCCACGGTCCCACATATGTCCTCAGCTGGCCCACCTGTGGACGGGAGGGAACGTGGAGAGCCTGGCCAAGTCATGAGCACCAAATGTTATAGTAAAAGCAAAACGGCACTGTTGCCAGAGTGGCTGCAGCTGGCAGCCGGCCACGAGGAGCTGCAGTTAAAAATGCTGTGGTTCCCCAAGTGGCCCATAGGCTACAAGGGCCAGTGGGTCCCAGGCAGGGAACTGCGTAGCAGGTGAGAGATAGAGACATGCCATGCAGAGAAAATGGGTATTTATTTAGTGGGTTATGGAAGGGAAAGGGGGTAAGGGGAGAAGGGGAAAGAGCAGAAAGAGGCAGAGAGACAGAAAGAGAAGCAGGGGGGAGGAGAAGGGAGAAGGGAGAGAGGCAGAAGCTGCCTCTTCAGTAGAGAGACAGAAAGGAAGGAACTCAGACTGGAAGTAGAAGGAAGATCTACTTGCCTCAGTGGATAAGGGAGGGAGTGGGTGGGGCTTGTCTCTTAAAGGGACAGGACAAACCATTACAAGCTCTGCCTGCTGTCTGTGTGTATGTCTGCAGGCCAGAAGAGGGCACCAGACCTCGTTACAGATGGTTGTGAGCCACCATGTGGTGGCTGGGACTTGAACTTAGGACCCAATGCTCTTAACCACTGAGCCATCTCTCTAGCCGGGAAAGAGCTTCTTTTATTGACTTCCACAACATGTCCGTCATGGAGAGGAGTCAGGGCAGAAACTCAAATAGGGCAGGAACCTGGAGGCAGGAGCTGATGCAGAGGCCATGAAGGGGCTCTGTTTACTTGCATACTCCTCATGGCTTTCTCAGTCTGCTTTCCTTGAGAACCCAAGACCACCAGCCCAGTGATGACCTCACCCACGATGGGCTGAGATTTCCCACATCAATCACTAATTAAGAAAATTTCTATAGGCTTGTCTACAGCCCCATCTTATAGAGGCATTTTCTCAATTGGGATTCCTTTTTCTTATGACTGTAGCTTATGTCAAGTTGACATAAAACTAGTCAGGCCGGACGGTGGTGGCGCATGCCTTTAAACTTAGCACTTTGGAGGCAGAGGCAGGTGGATCTCTGTAAGTTCAAGGCCAGCCTGGTCTACAAGAGCTAGTTCCAGGACAGGCCCCAAAGCTACAGAGAACCCCTGTCTCACTGTCTCAAAAAAAAACTAAAACAAAAACAAACAAACAAACAACAACAACAAAACCCTAGCCAACACAGCCACTGGATTAATTACTTTTCTTCTTCTTCTTTTTATATTTGTTTTTTTTTGTGTGTGTGTGTGTGTGTGTGTGTGTGTTTGCATTTCATTTTGTTTCATTTGTTTTGTTTTCAAGACAGGACAGCTCTGAAACCTCTTTTGTAGACAAGACTGGCCTGGAATTCATAGAGATCCACCTGCCTCTGCCTCTGCTGGGATTAATGGTGTGCAACACCAACACCTGGCTATTAATTACTTGTCTACAGCCGTAATAAAACTGATGAAGAAGGAGCGGGCCATGTCCTGATGTCTAGGTAGCTCAACTTCTGAAATAACCACACAGAAATTGTATTAATTAAATTACTGCCTGGCCCATTATATCTAGCCTCTTATTGGCTAACTCTTACATATTAGTTTAACCCATCTCCATTAATGTGTATCACCACTTGACTGTGGCTTACCGGCATGAGTCTATCCAGTGTCTGTTGGAGGGAGGAGAACCATGGTGTCTGCCACACTGCCCTTCTTCCCAGCATTCGGTTCAGTCTACTCCACCTATCTAAGTTCTGCGCTATCAAAAGGCCAAGGCAGTTTCTTTACTCAACCAATGAAAGCAACACATAGACAGAAGAACCTCCTACATCATAAAACACTCTGAGAAAGGCAACTTTTAGAAGGAAGTGTCCATTTGGGCTCGTGGTTCCAGAGAGATAAGTGTCCATCGTGGGAAACACTGCAGTAAACAGCAGGCATGGTGGCAGGAGCAGGAAGCTGAGAGCTCACATCTTGACCCACGTGCCCAAGGCAGAGAGAGGAAACTTGAAAAGGCTGGAGTTATCAAACTCTCAAAGCCTGTCTCCGGTGACGTACTTCCTCCAACAAAGCCATGCCTCCTAAGCATCCCCAAACAGCATTATCAAATGGGGACCAAGCATTCAAATGCCTAAGACTCTGGGGAACATCCCATTCCAAACACCACAACTACATAATAAATTCCAGACTAGCCTGAGCTACCAAGTGAGACCTTGTCTCAAAAACAAACAAACAAACAAACAAAACTTTTAGGTAGTGGTGGTCTCAGCACTCAGGAGGCAGAGCCAGGTAGATCTCTGTGAGTTTGAGGCTAGCCTGGTATACAGAGTGAGTTCCAGTACAACCAAGGATATACAGAGAAACCCTGTCTCAAAAGACAAACAAACAAACAAACAAAAAAAAAAAACCTCACTGCCTGCATAGCTCAGCTGGTAGAGTACTTGTCCAGTATGCACAAAGCCCCGGTTCTAACTCTGGAGTCACATATATCAGCAAGTCCATGATCTATCTCCACACTCAGGAAGCCAAGGCAGGAGAATAAGAAGTTCAAGATCAATCCTCTGCTACATAGTAAGTTTAAAGCCAGCTAGAGTTGGATATTCATAAAAGTAAAACCAATTCAGGATGGACAAGATGATTTAGCAGGTAAAGGTGCAGGCCCCATGACCTGAGTTCAATCCATGGAAGGAGAGAGCAGTCCCTACAAGTTGTCCTCTGCCTTCCACATGGGTCAAACCCCCAAGCATACCACACATGATAAACAATGTCATAACAGTTCAGAGCGCTGCTGTTAGATGGCACCTACAAACTGCCCATCATTCACGTTAGCCCTGACTCTCAACTCTTGCCCAGCTGGTCTGGTCCAACCCTGACCAGTTCTCCCCTCCCAACTCCATTTGTCTGTCCCCATTCTGTGGCTGTGATTTGTTAATGACCCTCTCTGTGGAGGGCTTTGTGCTTGGCATTTGTGATGGTTTAAACTGAAAATATGTCTACTGCGGGGGTTTTGTTTTGAAAGCTTGGTCTCCAGCTTATGGTGCTCCTTGGTAGGCTGTGGCGTCTTCAGTAGCAGCTTCTGGTTCCAGCCTGTGGTGTTTCCTCCTGCACCAGGCTACATGAATAACCCCTTCCCCAACTCCACTACCATGACTAGGTGCTCCACTCTGCCTTCCCAGCCATGAGTGGCAGAACCCTCTGAAACTGTGAGCCAAAGTCTTCTGTCCTCCGGAAGTTGTTTCTGCTGGGCATGTGAGCAGAGCAACAGGATAAGTAACAAAGAGTCTGTAAGGACCGGGGACCAGTGAAATCTGGCCCTTTCCCAACACAAGTCACAGTCCAGGCCTCTCAGTGCTGAGATTACACAACACCATACCCGATGTACGTCTCTGGGGATCTGATCCAGGGCTTTGCGCATGCTAGGTATGGTGATTTGAATGAAAACGGCCCCCAAAGGCTCATCTATTTGAGTGCACAGTCATCAGGGAGTGGCATTACTTGAGAGGAATTAGGTGTGGCCTTGTTGGCATAGGTATGAGGTTGATGGAAAAAGTTTGTCACTAGGGGTGGGCTTTGGGGGTTTCAAAAGCTCAAGCCAGGATCCACATCACTCTCGTTCCTGCAGAGCTGGATGTAGAACTCTGAACTTCTCCAACATCATGTCTGCTTGTTTACCATTATGCTGATAATGGACTAAACCTCTGAAACTGTAAGCCAGCCCCAATTAAATGCTTTCCATATTAAGATTTGCTGTGGTCATGGTCTCTTCACATAAATACAACATTGACTAAGACACAGGGCAAGCACTCTTCCAGTTGAGCTATGACGCTAGCAGGTTTGTTTTTGAGACAAGGTCTCACTTGGTACTGGAATTTACTATGTAGCTGTGGTGTTTGGAATGGGAATGTCGTAAGCATTTCAATGCTTAGTCCCTACTTGATAGTGTTGTTTGGGGATGCTTAGGAGGTGTAGCCTTGTTGGAAGATACAGAACCCAAATCATAGCCATAAAGCCAGAGATTCACAGAAACAGACCCTGAAATCCATGATGGGGATCCCCAAACCAGCTTAGGATGGGGAATGTCTGTGGATATTTTATTGGTGGTAGCCACTCCTAAATTTTAAAAAGTCAAGGGAAAAAATGGAGCACCCCCTATAATCCCAGCACTCTAAAGGAGGAGGCAGAGTATAAGAAATTCAAGGATGGGGTTGGAGATTTGGGTCAGTGCTTAAGAGTATATAGCAAGTTTGAGGCCAGCCTGGTCTACAGAGTGAGTTCTAGGACAGCCAGGGAAACACGGGGAAACTCTAAACACACACATACACAAATAAAAAAATCAAAGACCAGGGCCAGTAAAGGCTCTTATATAGCTAAGCCTGATGAGAAGAAGGCAATAAGACCTGAAGAACTGACTCCTTCAAGCTGTCTGACAACGTCTGACACACATGCACACACACACACACACACACACACACACATGCACACACTCACACACATACAGACACACACAAATGCACACAGGCACATGCACTAAAGAAAGCTAGACTGGGTATAAAGGAACAGGTCTTTAATACCAACACTCATGGAGGCAAAGGCAAGTGGATCTTTGTAAATTTCAGGATCAGGATCAGCCTGGTCTATATGGGAATCTAGTCTAGCCAAAACTATATAGTGAGACCCCGTCTCAAAATAAATGAATAAGATGAAATAAAAAATTTTAAATGTAGTTTTAAAAAATGAAACCATTCTTGAGAAGACTTATTTTTTTAATTGATTGGACAGTGGTGGCACATACCTTTAATCCAGCACTCAGAAGGTCGAGGCAGGCAGGTGTCTTCGAGTTAGAGGCCAGCTTGGTCTACAGAGTGAGTTCCAGGACAGCCAGGGCTACTTAGAGAAACCTGTTGCTTTTTCTATCAGCTTAACAGACGCACCTAAATCTACTAATATTTTAACTATCGTCTGTGCCCTTCAGCTCAGAACACAGACAGCCTGGTGGGATTTCCTGCAAGCTAGTCACTGGCTCCCCCCCTTGATCCAAGGTGAATTTTATTAACATTGTCTCAGAATTTCACAGTACAATTAAATATCCCATAACAGAAACCCTGTCTTGAAACACCAAAAAAAAAAAAAAAAAAAAGGCAATTTATTGTGTATGTATCTTGAGAGAGCACGTGCCTGCTGAGGTTATAGGTGTCGGGTCCTCCTGAGCTGGAGTTACAGACCATTGTAAGTAACCTGATATCTGGTGTGGGTTCTAGGAGCCAAGCTCAGATCTCTGTAATAGCAGTGTGGGCTCTTAGCTGCTGTACCATCCCTCCAGCCCCAAAGAATTTTTAAGTCAAAGACCAAAGGAGAAAAGGTCAAGGAAGATAGTTCAGTTGGTAAATTGTCAACCATGAAAATATAAAGTTTTGATTCTGAAAACCTACAATTTTAAAAAACCATCATTAGGCCACGAGTGGTAGCACACCCCTTTAATCCCAGCACTTGGGAGGCACAGACAGAGGGCAAGTGGATTCCTGTGAGGCCCAGGCCAGCCTGGTCTCCAATCTGTCCATGGTTACATAGTGAGACCCCTGACTTTAAAATAAATAAATAAATAAACAAATAAGCCATTATAGTGACGTGATCCCAGCATACATCATCAGCGATTGTCGAGTTCCACATTGGGGTGGGGAGCCTTCGAGGGAGCCTCTGGCCACACTAGGAGACAAGAGAGGACTGTGGGTGGAGGGGAGGCTCGCTTGGGCATGGGCCACTGAGGAGCCTGAGGTAGGTGTGCCTAACCTGTGTGCTGTGCTCGGCACGCAGGCCTCCTTCCTTCTCCCTGGACCAGGATCATCAGCTGCTATTCCCACCTCTCCTGCCCTTTCCCCAGAGAAAGCTCTCCAGAGCGCAGGTCTGACTTTCTGCATCCCGCTTACACCGTTCTGATGATTCCTCTCCCTGCTCCACAGCCTCCCCCTGGCCCCTAAACTTCTTAATGTCTGTGGTCATGTTCACCATCCCCAGGCCCTTATCCCTCCCTTTGGGCAGCCTGGAATTTCCGTCCCTGTTTCTGAATCACTCTGAGGTGACTCAAGAGTGACTCAGTCCCACAGCCCCTCCCACTTAGATCTACCTCTCCTGGGTGTGGCTCCTGCTGGTTCACTGGCTGCAGTCCTCCTTCTGAACAGATGGGAGACTCCGTCCCCATCGTGGGGACCTGGCCCGTAAGGGACCCTCAACAAAAGAGAAGCTAGTCAGTACCAGCTAGACCATAGACGACAGACATCATTCCAGTGCTGAACAAGAGGGAGCTGAGCTGGTTTCTCTGTCCCCACCCTCACACTGTCTCCAGCTACAATCAAAGCTCCCTTCCTGTCTAAATACCCACTACGGTTGGCAGCCGTGGTCACAGACTGCATTAACAGTGATTAAGATCAGAGGTATTCAATTTTAAGTAGTATACAAATTATGTACCGGGCGGACTCAAAATCACAACTCTCACCTCAAAGGGTATAAGAGACAGTTTATTCTGGAGCTAAATCTGAGTGATCATGGCCCAGGAACACAAATTTAAGCTCCCACAAATCCCATGTTCCGATGTGGTTAACAGCCAGGTGAGGTTTTTTTTTTTAAAATATTTATTTTATTTATTTATTATGTATACAATATTCTGTCTGTGTGTATGCCTGCAGGCCGGAAGAGGGCACCAGACCTCTTTACAGATGGTTGTGAGCCACCATGTGGTTGCCGGGAATTGAACTCAGGACCTTTGGAAGAGCAGGCAATGCTCTTAACCACTGAGCCATCTCTCCAGCCCCCCAGGTGAGGTTTTTATAGGAAGAGAACGAAGCTGTAAATCAAGGCCTTGTTTTAAATTACATCAGGAGAAACATTAAAGCAGATGACTAAGCGAAGCAGAGAAATCTCAGCTATAGGTCTGGGATGCCATTGGTGACTCTTGACCTTTTGATTGGCAGAAACCAGAGTTCTAAAAGGTGTTTTGGTCTTTTGAGACGTGTTCTCCCTGCATCCCTGACTGGCCTGCAGCCTATTCTGTCTGTCGTGGCGCACTCGCCTGCTTCTACATCCCAAGTGCTGGGATTACACTTGGGAGCCACTCCATCAAGTTTGCTATCTTTGTTTGTTTGGGATTTGTTTTTTTGAGACAGGTCTCAGTCTTAGTCCAGGCTAGAGCCACAGAGGAATGAGGCTTGCTTACCGGTTACTCTCTGACTGTCAGGCTCTCATTTAGCCAACCTTGTTATACAGCCCAGAACCACCTGCTTAAGGAAAGGCTCTGACCACAGTGGGCTGGGCCTTCCTACAGCAATCATTAATCAAGACAGATTAATTAATCCCGCAGACTTGCCCATAGGCCAATCTGACGTCAGCAGTTCTTCAGCTGAGGCTCTCCTCTCAGGTGACACCAGGCTGTGTAAAGTTTACAATTAAGATTCAGCAGGACATTTTATCTCTGAGACTGCACGGAAGCAGAGCTGAGAGGTCATAACCAAGACTGGTCCACAACGATGAAAAAATTTACTATCTGTCATCGTGGGAAAAGTGTGCCATTGCTGTCGTTTGGATTTGGGGATGTGCCAGCGGGTGAGGAGCCTGTCTAGCGTGTAAGAAACCCTGAGTTTGATCTCCGGCATCACACACACATGGCTTGCTGTGCACACCTATAATCCCAGCACTTGGAGAGCAGGGCAGGAGCATCAGGAGGTCAAGGCTGTCAACAATAACCCTGCAGGTTTAGAGACAGCCTGGGATACTCAGACCTTCAAAAAAAAGGGGGGGGGTGGAGTAGGGTGGGGTGGGGAGGGGGGCTGGAGAGAAGACTTGGTGGTTAAGTGCAGGTCCCTTGCAAAGGATCAGCCTTCACAGCACCCATACAGGATAACTCACAGCTGCCTCCGTGGGCACCTGGATGTATGTGGCAGACCACACATATGCACTGGAAAAAGAAAAAAGCCCACTACATTTTTAAAAGAAAGAAGAAAAGGCACCCCGCCTGCTGCCTCTTGCTGTCTTCGTCACTCCCCCTGTGTGTGGATGCTCGAACATTTCTAACTCCTTAAACAATCTCTGGGGGGCCGGGGAGAGAGCTGAGGGAGGAAAGTGCTTGTTCTGTAAGCGTGAGGACCTGGGTTTGGATCCCCAGTGGCCACACAAACCCCAGGAGCTCTCTGCCTAGCCAGTTTGGCAAGATGGAGACTTCAGGCTCAACCCACTAAGAGAGCCTCTGTTTAAAACATAAGACGGAGAGAGAGAGAGAGAGAGAAAGAGAGANGAGAAGAAGAAGAAGAAGAAGAAGAAGAAGAAGAAGAAGAAGAAGAAGAAGAAGAAGAAGAAGAAGAAGAAGAAGAAGAAAAAGACACCTGACATCCATCTCCTGCCTCTGCCTTCACGTAGGGGAGCACACCTCCACATACAAACAGACACCACATTACACACTGGATGGGGGGGGCATGCACACACACACACACACACACACACACTTTTTGGTTTTCTGAAGTGCTGGTTAAAATATAAAATCTAAAGCCAGGTGTGTTAGTGCACGCCTTTCGTCCCAGCATTTGAGAGGAAGCAAAGACAGGTAGATCTAAGAGAGTTTGAGGCCAACCAGGTCTCCAGAATGAGTTCCAAGACAGAGTTACACACAGAGAAGAACTGTCTCAGAGAAAAAATAATAATCCAGGCAAAAAAGCATCAGTGTGCTACATCTGACTCTTAAATTCTTATTAACAAGTAGTCATACATTTACAACTATATATTTATAATAACTACATGTAGCTTTTTTATTACTTTTAATAGTAATAAAATATATACTGTATAGTTATATATTAGTTACATGTAGTAATATATTATTATGTGTAATGTGTATAAGTATATAGTTATATATAACATATAATAACTATATGTAGTTATTACTTGCTAATAAGTGAAATAATATATATTTTTCCTTTGTTTGCCTTTTTGGGGGGTTGTTTTTTCTGTTTTGTTTTGGTTTTTGGTTTTTGCGGGGTTTCTTTTTTTGTTTGTTTGTTTGTTTGAAACAATGTTTCTCTGTGTAGCCCCAGCTACCATAGAACTTGTTCTGTAGAACAGGCTGGCCTTGAACTCAGAGATCTGCCTGCCTCTGCCTCCTGAGTTCTGGGATTCAAGTGCTGCTGCAACCACTAATAATTATGCATTTATATGTCACATTGTGGGGTTTTTTTTCTCTTTTGGTTTTTCAAGACAGGGTTTCTCTGTGTAGCCCTGGCTGGTCTGGAATTTACTCTGTAGACGACCAGACTGGCCTCAAACTCACAGAGATCTGCCTGCCTCTGCCTCCTGAGTGCTGATTAAAAGCGTGTACCACCAACGCCCAGCTAACAGTGTGATGTTTCAATTTCAGTTCACGAGTATGATATTTATTGTTTCAATCAGGGAAGTTAGCACCTCCATTTCAGCTTAGCCCAGGGTGACCTTGAACACCTGACCCTGCTGCTGCTTCTTTTTCAGAGCTGGAGATCAACCCCAGAGTGTCACACATGCTAGGTAAGCAAGCACTCTACCACCTGAACTGCACCCTCAGCCCTTATTGTAGTTTATTTTATTTTATTGTGGTGCTAGAGGTTGCACCCAGAACCCACTGCATGCCTGCTGTCTTAGCTACTTACTGTTCTCTATTGCTGTGAGGAAACATAGCGAACAAGGCAAATTATAGAAGAAAGCATTTGATTGGGGGTTGGCTTACAGTTTCAGGGGGTTAGTTCATTATCATTGTGGTAGGGAGCGTGGCAGAACACAGGCGGGTGTGGTACTGGAGGAGTAGCTGAGATTTTTGCAGCCTGATCCATAGGAAACAAGGGGAGAGAGAGAGAGAGAGAGAGAGAGAGAAGAGAGAGAGAGAGAGAGAGAGAGAGAGAGAGAGAGAGCGCGCGCGAGCGAGCGAGCAAGCGCTGGGCCTGGCATGGGCTTTTGAAACCTCAAAGTCCCCGCCCCTACGCTCCCAACCCCTCCCACCCCTGCATTTGTCATACTTCCTTCAATTCCTCCTCCAACAAGTCAGACTCATGCAATGCTTTTGAGCTAACACGCCAGTTCATTGACTGTCCCTGTGTAGCTGGCTCTTGGTACCTGATTATAAATCAGAGGTTACAGAACAGCAGCCCAGGAGCTGGGGGATCAGCCTGGGTTAAGACAGCTGGGCCTGTTCTCCAGACTTTTGCTGGAGGGAGCTGCAAGGCAGGATGCTGGAGAGGCGCACAGGGTAAGGTTACTGGTGAGCCCAGCGGTGCAGTCTGGTGTCAGACCGGAGTGGCTGGGCAGAAGCCAGAGGCAGGACCGGAACTATAGGTGTCCAGGCAGAGCGAGTGTGTTCAAAAGCAGAGGAGAGACGCCTAGGGAACCCTCTCTGAAAGACTGATGTGCTCCGGGGAAGCTCAGTGTGAGACCACTTGCAGGCACTGAATGATCCCTGGGTTTGATCCCCAGCTTAACAGATGGCTTTTATGTCCCTGCCCCAGGTAGGTACTAACAGAAACAACACCAAGACTGAGGCAGCTTGCAGATCGGAAATGAGGTCTTCAGAAAAAGCGTCACCTGTGCTTAAGAACCCAAAGGCAGACCCATGGGAACTGTGATTGCGGGGGTGGGGGAGATGGGGAGTGCAATGTTGCAGGTATAGAATCGGCTTAGGCCATTTTCGGCCCCTTTGATAGTCCCTTTCACACCCCTGGGTCTGGCCCAACATCCTTATTTATTACCTGGTGAAATCTTTTGAGATGTACTAACAGGCCACCAACTCGAAGGCTAAGAATATCATCAGATAGCTTCTGAGGCTTCACAGAATTGCTGTAAGCTGCCGTTTCTACTGATGTATATTAAAAGTGCCTTGGTTTCTGACTTTCTTTGTTCTATAAAAGCTTGAGGAAATTGGGCTGCAGCGCAGTTGGTAGCATGCTTGCCCAGTGTTCACAAAGCACTGGGTTCCGTCCCCAGCACCACGTAAACTGAGCTCTGTGCTCTGGCACTGGGAAGGTGGAGGAAGGAGGGCCGGTAGTTCAAGGCCATCCTCAGCTACACAAGGAGTTTGAGGCCAGCCAGGGCCATGTAAGACTCTGTCTCGAATGAATGAATAAATGAATGAATGAATGAATGAATGAATGAAAGAAACCATTACCATTGTAACATGGTATCTGAGGTAACTTAAATTTGATTTCTTGAGCCAAGATCGCTCATATTTGTCTGCAGAATAAATTCTCTTTAAACACATTTATTTGTTATGTGTACATGTATTAGCTGTAGCATCTGTCTGTGTTCCACATGAGTGCAGGAGCCGTTGGAGGTCAGAAGAGAGTGTTGGACGCCCTGGAGCTGGAATTGCAGGCAGTCGTGAGTTGCCATGTGGGTGCTGAGAAGCAAACCCAGGTCCTCTGCGAGAGCAGCCAGTGCTCTTACCCACTGGCCCATCTCTCCAGCTCCAGCGTAAGTTCTCTTGCTGCTTTTTAAGAACTGTTTTGTGTGGACACAGGCTGTGCTTCTGCACTGTCCCAGGAAGCAGCAGACGGCCCTCCCAGCCAGGCGGCCAGCAGCCCAAGGAATGGCTTTAATTATAGCTCGTCTTTAAAGACTTTCTAGTCTTCTTTCATGGCAGTCCGCCTTATACAATGACTTACCAACCACATCCTCTGCAGCAACAGGCAAAATGCAAGTGTCTGCTAACAAGGCAATGAGGCACGAGCGGATTACAAAGAGAGGAATAGGCTGGGGTTTTGTTTTTTCAATTTTTCTTTTCTTTCTTTTTTTTTTATTGATTCTTTTTTGTTTGTTTGTTTGTTTGGATTTTTTTTTTTTTTTTGGTTTTTCAAGACAGGGTTTCTCTGTGTAGCCCTATCTATCCTGGAACTCGCTCTGTAACCCAGACTAGCCTTGAAGTCAGTGATCCACCTGCCTCTGCCTCCTGAGTGCTGGGTTAAAGGCCTGTGCTACCACTGCCCGGCTTTATTCACTTCTCGAGAGGAAGGAAAAGACACACACTCCCTAAGTCCTCCAAAGCACCTGGCACAGCAGCTTGCTTCTGAGTGGTCCCTAGGTTAAAATGTTTTTCCTAGTGCTGAGTTTTGAACCTACAGCCCTTGTGTTTGCTAGGTGAGCTTTCTGCCACAGAGCCATCCCCTCAGCCTCTGTGTTAGATGCATTTGTGTTTTTAAGGCTCTGAGACAACCACCCTGATATGCAACACCACAGACGCAGATCAGAACAGGGTTTCCCTGGAAAAACTAAAAAGGCAAAAGTGTTCGCTTATCCCGTAGCACCAGTGCAGAAACTGAGACGGGAGGAGAGGCACAAGTGAGGGCAGGCTGAGACACTTATGGAGAATCTGTCTCAAAAGTCCCACACACAAGAGGTGAAGCATGGAGCTCAGTGGGGAGAGCACTTGCCTACTATGCAGAAGGACCTGGGTCCGAATCCCAGCACCACTGTCCAAAAGAATAAAATCTCCGGCCTAACATTGCCATTGGGCAGCTAAGGGATGGCCCCTAGGAAGGTGTGAGCTCACCTTAATAAGCCCTGCTGAAGAGAGGGCAGAATAATTAGTCCTGTGGTGAGGTACTGTGCTTTTCCTTCCCAGGATCCCCGCCCCTATGCGGCCATCTACCCAGCTACACCGTGTGACTAGTGATCTACCCGGCTATATCTTGTAGCAAGAAGTCTGTCCGCTTTCTGAATTCCTCAGGAAGGCAGGCTTCCCCTTTTCTCCTTTCGATCTCTCTTCTTTTTTTTCTTCTATCTCTCTTCCAAACACACTTCCCTAATTTAGGGTTTTCCCTCTTAGGCTTCCTTGCTCTTTCTCTGAAGCCTCCCCCACTGTGTGGCTGCCAGCTTCAGTAGGATAGCTCTTTCCCCTCCATCCTACTCCTGGGTTTTTCTACTAAACCCTTGGGCCTGTGGTGGTAGCAGCAGCAAGGCACACCTTTTAGCCCCAGTGCTCCAGAGACTTAGGTGGTGGGGGGGGGTCTCTGTGAGTTCAAGGTCAGCCTCCACTACAGAGCTAGTTCCAGGACAGTCAGGGCTACACAGAGAAATTCTATCTTGAAAAAAGAAAAAAAAAAAAAATACTTGCCCTTGGGCTTGGGCTTTCTCTTGAGTCAATTCTTAAATTATCAATAAGACTAAGGACCCCAAAAATTCCAATAATGATGCAATACTGCACACCTATAATCCTAGCATTCAGGAGCGAAGGCAGGAAGATTAGGAATCTAAGTGATCATTCTTGTCTACTTAACCAGTGTAAGAACAGCCTGGACTATGTGAGACCCTCTTTCAAATTTTTCAAAAAATTCTCAAAAAAAAAAAAAAAGTCCCCATAAAACAAGCTATCGAAAGCTGAAGAGCGCTGTTGCCACTGCAGGGTCCCCTAGTCCTGTTCCTGGCACCTACACAGTGGCTCACAACCATTTGTGACTTAGATTCAGGAAATCTAAATCCCTCTTCTGACTTCCAATGGCACCAGGCACACACATGGTGCACATAAGCAAAACACTCAGACACAAAGAATAAAGTAAATAAATCTAAAACAAAGCAAAAGGAAAGAACAAGCCATCCAAAATTCCACCCTACAACTCCTGAGAAGCCTGTACTCACCTCTTGAGCCTCTGCCTTTGCCCTGTAATAAACTTCCCCCTGGTGACTTTGTCTGGTCCATGAATTCCTTCTTTGGTGGAGATGAGGATGAGGATGTACAGGGAAGAACACTCATCTGCTCTGTCTTTGAGATGGGCCAGCTTTCACACCCTACTCTACCGTGTGTTCAACACACGGTCCACAGCAGTCCACAGGGCTGCATGGTCACCAGTCTGGCTCAGGAACTGAGTCCCTGACCCTCCTCTGAAATGTCCTTTGCTTTGGCCTCTACCACTCCAAAGCCTCCACAAGCCCTTACCCCAGACAGAGGCTCATGGAGCCCAAGCTGGCTACGAACTCACAATACAGCCTGAAAGAAACAATGAATAGATCCCCCAGCTTCTGCTTCCTGAGGGTGGGAATTACAGATGTGTTCCAACACATTCAAACTACAGACTTCAATGAGGGGGAAGAAGGAGTATTACTCATGAGTTAAGGTGGAAGAGAGGTAAAGAATTCCAGGAACGGGCTGGATTTTCCCAGGAAAGCTTACTCCACTTCTCTGTCCTTGCACGGCTTTTCTCCTCTGGATGTGGCAAGGCATCCTGATGCATGATGGGAAGGGGCACTTTTACAAGGCTAAGGATATGGAGCTGCCATTAGAAAGAAATCTGGGGTAATTAATGGTCGTGTCTGCAAGACAAAAACACAATGTTAGCTGGGCATGGTGGCGCATGCCTTTAATTCCAGCACTCGGGAGGCAGAGGCAGGCGGATCTCTGTGAGCTTAAGGCCAGCCTGGTCTACAAAGTAAGTTCCAGGACAGCCAGGGCTGCTACACAGAGAAACCCTGTCTCAAAAAACACAAAACACAAATAAAAAGGAAAGAAAGACAAACAAAACAATATTCCCCAGTCAGAGGTAGATAGTTCCCCAAGATCAGTATTCCACAACCTCCCCCCACCTTGTAAAGCTTGTGTTTATGTCAGGGTCCTGATGAATTTCTAGAACTTGACACAGAGTAAAGTACTCCTTCATTTTCCTCATACTCCTTTCCAAATTAGTCAGGTACAAATCGACTATGAGGTTGAACTTCAGCCAGTGAGGAACAGCCAAGCTGCCCATTACATTAGGGATAAAAGACAGAGACCGTATTGGCCTGTATACAGAGACGGTATGAGGGTTGCCTGCCCGCTGGGCTTATGTCATGGTACATTCTTCTTCCAAAAAAACTGTCTTGCCAAGGTACTTTCACTTTGATATGTAGTTCTTTGAGTGACACTAAGAGTATTATTTTCCGGTATCTCTTCAGCCATGTTGGCCCCAGAGGGGTTGGAGTGGAGTTGTCCCATGGTGTCCTGCTTAACTCAGCTCTGTGGCTGCATCGTCCTGAAGCCGTGTAGCTTGTCCCTTCCCTATGTCTTCACAGGACAATACAGAGGAAGGTTGAAGCCACAATGTTAAATCCTAAAAACTACACTAACGACGTGGTGGTCCCAAGAGAAAGCTTGCTATACTCTAGCTTCAGGATTCATCACTTCCCAAAACAGGACTTCAGATCCCTCCGGGGTCACCAGTCTCGGGCCTAGAGATGGCTCAGTGGGAAAAGGCACTTGCCACCAAGTCTGATGACCTGATTTCAGTCTCCAAAACCCAGGGCAGGAGAAGAGAAGCAGAAAGTTGTCCTCTGATCTCCATGTGCTCAGCATGGCACATGTCCCCTATCATGCATGCACACAGTAAATAAATGTAATTTAATTTTTTTTAAGGAGCACTGGTATCCATAGGTAAAATTTGGGCTCAAGGTATTTTTATTGCAGGTCTGGGATACTGACCCTCAGGCATCTTTTCCAGAGAAACTAAGAAGTTACGGCTGACCTCATAGTCCATTACAGGTTCAGCCAATCCCAAGCTGGTGTTCCATCTGTCTCCTCTCCTCTACTTGGTCCAGTCAGTACTCCATCTTCCTTTAGAACACAGCCCTGGACTCTGCATCTTCTGCCAAAATGAGTTCTCTGCAGTGAGGATGCTCAGGTTCCAGGGCTCTAAGAATCCTCCCTGCCACTTCTGTGGTGGGGAGCCATTCAAGCACCAAAGGACACATAGATTCTTAATGGAGTCGGGATGATGGAAGAGACATACAAGTCTAATGATGATGGAGGCCATGCACTAACTGGAAGTCTGTTGAAGGCAGGGTGTTGGTTTCAGCAGAGAGGGAATGTCTTGTTAGCCATAGCAGCTAGCCCAGCTTCTTACCTTGTGTCCAAGGAGTCCATGTCCAAGGAAACAAGCTGTAAATGATTCAAGCTAGAATGTTATTAATGTGAGGACAGAAGGTTTGACTGCAAAATAATTGGCCTTGGTTATTGGCTCAACACACAATACCATGTCAGGCAAACCCGCAAAGCATACAAAATTACAGGCTGGCAGTGAGCAAGAATAACCTTGTGACTCCTCAAGAACAAGGTTTGTGCCTGTTTCGATCTTTTCCATATCTCAAACTGCTAGCTAATTCAACAAATACATGGGGCATAGGGTAGTGTATGTCAATAATCCCATTAACTGGGAGATAGAGGCAGGGAGGGTTACCATAAAATTGAGGCCAACTTGGTCTGTATAGCAAGTTCTAAGCTGGTCAAAGATACACGTGGAGACCTTGTCTCAACAAACAGGGCTGGAGAGATGGTTAAAAAGTTAATAGCAATTGCTCCTCAATCATGAGGACCAAAGGTCAGATCTAGGCACCTATGGGAAACATTGGGCATCCCAGGCATGTCTGTAATACCACTTCCAACAGGGACAGAGACTGGGGCTTGCTGGCTTCCAACCTACCTAGGTTCAGGGAGAGACCCTGTCTGAAAGGAATAGGTAGGGAGTGATAGACAACATCTGATCCACTCTTGTGGCATCTGCACACAACAGATGCATACACACACACACACACACACACACACACACACACACGGTCATACACTCAACATAAATAGGTGATAGGTAGGTAGATAGATAGATAGATAGATAGATAGATAGATAGATAGATAGATAGATCTACACAAGCAGCAAAAATATTTGAATAAATAAAGAAATTAATGTTGTGGATATTTGATCATACCATGTGAAGATGGGCCTCTGTCTTTCCTTGCCTGACTAAGGTACCTTGTGATTTCCAGCTACCACATTTAGAATAGACAACTACTACAACACGAATAATAAAAACCCAGAGACAGATATTGGGGTTCAACCTGAAGATCAGAAAAACAAAACAGCCAACCACTAGATAGACCTTTTACCTCTACCAAATCCTGTCTCCATGAATCTTCAGACTCCACATTCCATGAGTTCCTCTCTTCCCCTTTATATTCCCCTCTCTCTGTCCAGCCATACAGCTCCTGTCTCCACCTCCCTAGTACTGGGATTAAATATGTGTGCCTTTAAAGGTGTGAGTTGCCTTTGTGTGAGCTCTGTTTCTCTTTTAGACAGATTCAATCTTGTGTAGCCCAGGGTGGCCTTGAACTGACAGAGATCTGTTTCTGTCTCCTGATTCCTGGGATTAAAGGTGTATGCCACCACTGCTTGACCTGTATAACTGACTAGTATGGCTACTTTGCCCTCTGATCTTCAGGCAAGCTTTATTTATTAAAACACAAATAATATCCATTGTTGTAATGGATTAATAAAAATTGCTGCAGGATCCCCAGGTAGCTTGCTGCGGGATCCCCATTGTTGGCAGGCAGTGAGAAGGGGGTCCCGAGAGTAGCCAGTCCTAGGCAGGGACTGCGCATGAGACCACGTGACCGGTCTTTGAAGGTGGCTGGTCCCTGGCAGCTAGCCGTGGAGTGGGGGGCAAGAGACAAATAGGCACACCATGCAGAGTGAGGTTGGGTATTTATTTAGTGGTTATGGAAGGGAAGGGAGATGGGAAGAAGAACAGAGAGGCAGAGAGAGAGAGAGAGAGAGAGAGAGATGAGAGAGAGAGGAGAGATGAAAGCTGCCTCTCAGAGAGGGACTGGGGAGAGACTAAGCCTGCAAGCAGGAAGGAAGACCTGTCTGCCTCAGCAGATCGGGGAAGGAGTGGGTGTGGCTTGTCTCTTAAAGAGACAGAACAATCATTACAACTGTAAACTACTACAGTAGAAGGTTTAGCTCAGCTTGCCTTAATCTTGAAAATCCCCATGCTTCAGCTTCTCTAGTAGCTGGAATCACAGGTACATGCCACTGCCTAGCTGTTTGAGCTGCTTTGTGTGACCTTTCAACTATTTGTTGATTTGGTTTGAGACAGAGTCTCACGTATCACAGACTTGCCTCGAACTCATTATGTAATCAAGGCTGGCTTTCAAACCTTGATTCTCCTGTCTCTGTTACAATAACCTATATCAGAACTCTGTTGGACTCCATAAGGGAAAGAAAACTATTTCTTTCTGGTCAAAATAATAAAAATCTATGTCTGGCCTGGGTAGAAACATAACATTCCAAGTTATTCAAAACAGAATTGTTAATCCAGTTGGGCCTATTGTTCTTGCTGTGGGTTGTGCTCATTGTTAATACAAAGCTGATTGGTAAGTAGCTGGGCAGGAAGTTAGGTGGGAAAGCCAAACAGAGAATGATGGGAAGAACATCAGGCACAGAAGGAACAGATGGATGTGCCATGCTAATAAAGGTACCATCACGTGGCAGAGCATAAATAAGGAATATGTAAGAGCTACTTAGTAATAAGCATGAGCTATCCATATTCAGCCTCCGAGTCAGTCAGGACAGAAAACTGCTCTGGCTTTTTGTTTGTTTGTTTGTTTGTTGACAGCTTGATACATACAAGTCAGGGTCATTAGGAAAAAGGGAATCTCAAGTTAGAAAATGCCCCCATCAGATTGCCTTTAGGCAAATCTATAAAGCATTTTCTTATTTGATGACCAGTGTAGGAGGTTCTAGCCAACAAGGGGTAGTCCTGAGTTGTATAAGAAAGCAGGCTGAGCTGGGTGGTGGTGGCACACACCTTTAATTCTAGCATTCTGAAAGCGGAGACAGACACATCTCTGTGAGTTCGAGGCCAGCCTGGTCTACAAGAGCT
The DNA here is from genome assembly GCF_014885135.2 of Alexandromys fortis. NCBI lineage: Eukaryota > Metazoa > Chordata > Mammalia > Rodentia > Cricetidae > Alexandromys > Alexandromys fortis. The sequence continues at coordinate 389,647 of NW_026068207.1, forward strand.
AGTTCCAGGACAGGCTCCAAAGCTACAGAGAAACCCTGTCTCATAAAACAAACAAACAACAAAACAACCACAACAACAACAAAAAAGAAAGCAGGCTGAGCAAGTCATGGGGAACAAACCACCAAGCAATAGTCTTCCAGGCCTCTGCTTCAGCCTTGAGCTCCTGCTGTGACTTCCCTCAGTGTTGGACTGCTATAAAATGAAATAAATCCTTTCCTCCCCCTACTTGTTTTCAGTCATAGTGTTTATCACAACAATAGAAAGTAACTATGAGTCTAATGGTGGTGGCATAAACCTTTAATCCCAGCGCTCAGAGGCAGAGATAGGTGAATCCCTCAATTTAAGACCAGCCTGGTCTACAGAGTGAGTTCCAGAATAGCTGGAGCTACACAGAGAAACACTGTCTCAAAATAAAATAAAATAAACAAATAAATAAATAAATAATCTAAGACACTTGCCAATCACCTGGAGGAGACCATGTCTCAGGAAGGCTGATTCACATTAAGCCATGCTAAAAGAGATGGGAGGAATAATTATCCCTCTGGTGAGATAATGCACTGCTTTCCAGAAGGCCCTGGTACAGTTGCTACAGGGCTACCAGGAGGTCCCACAGCATAGATGTGGAGGTCAGAGGACAATTTTGGGGAGTTGATTCTCCCCTTCCAACATATGGGTCCTAGGATTTGAATTTGACTCTTCAGGCTTGGCTGTTGGAGGCTGTATCTACTGCACCATCTCACCAGTCCTTAAATTCTCCTATTAACAATACTAAGGAATCCAAGAGAGGGATCCCAATTTTCCTGGTTGCACCTCTATTTCCTAAGTGCTGAGATTACCACACCTGGCCTCAGATCCTTATGTTTTCACATAAGCTCATTTTCTAACACTGTTTAGGGTAGCTGCACATAGCCCTGTTCCTCCAAGGATCAAGCTCATTTTCTAACACTCTTTAGGGTAGCCACACATAGCCCTGTTCCTCCAAGGATCAAGCTCATTTTCTAACACTCTTTAGGGTAGCCACACATAGTCCTGTTCCTCCAAGGATCATCTGTGTAGAATGTAAGGGCTTTTGAATTTTGATTTTGAAGTCTGATGTAAGATGTCCTTCTGTATATGTGTTGCTTTTTTT